>NC_139939.1:8501817-8551817 GCF_963454915.1 Gymnoscopelus microlampas
TCTGGACTCTTCATCAACCACAACAACATCTGGTGTATTATCTGTCAAATATGTAAAGATGTCTGGGTTATCACAGTCACAGAGATGAAACATGGATTAAATGACACAGGAATGTTTGTACATTCTCATTGTAGATGCATGATATTTTTATATGTCCTTTAAAAAAACCTCACATAATGGTTATCCGACTCTACTGTGGTTAACAATAAATAACTACCTCTAAACAGACAAGTCCTCACAGTGTTGGGCTGATAGACAAACACGCATACTTCTATTTGTGGGGGGATAAAACAGTGTTTGTTTGGTGTAGCAGTTGTATTCTGTTGTATTCTGAGTTATTTCAGAATTTTGGGACGTTTTGACCAATTTTGCAAGCTATACTGGGCACTGACTTTTTGGTCAACACCAGAAATGTGGGTCCATTTGATACCTGATACTAGTGATGCGCGGGTTGACCCGTAACCCGCGGGTCAACCCGCGGCGCGGGTGGGTCAAGTCAGAATTTCGAGGCAATTATGCGGGCTGCGGGAGAGCGGGTCAGCCGCTCTCACACGCAAAAATAAATAAATAAATCACATGCTCTTGTTTTGTCTTTATTCCTAATAAGAATAAGAATAATAACAATAAAACAGTTTTAATACACTTGGGGATTATTTTCTAACCATGATTTTACAGAATAAAAAAAATCGCGGGTCGCGGGGCGGGCTGAGCCATAGATTTATATATGGGTTCGCGGGGCGGGTTTAGGCGGGTTGGGTTCCGTCGCGGGGCGGGGCGGGGCGGGTCATGAAAAAACCCGACCCGCGCATCACTACCTGATACCTAGTTGAGAATCACTATTCAAGACTGAAATAATACTGACCAATGTAACCCTGCAAATCGGTGTTGTTATGGTGCTTGTTTGCAAATGAGTGTTGCATCAAGTTGAATATCTAGTTTTGGATAAACAATAAGACAATTGCCACTCCAAAACTAGATATTCTACTTGATGTTCACAGATGGAACAAGATACAGAGAGAGAGAGAGGGGAAACTTTTGGCAAATGTATTTGTTTCCTCTTTGCCTTGCTCTAAATAAATTCAGATATTTTTTTCATGTGAGATGGAGTGCCTTGGAATTCTTTTCTTTGCAAGTCTGCATTTCAAGCAGTTGGCAAGCAGTACTTCTTTGGAAATCCTCTGTGAATCCGAGCACTTATCTCGTCAGCTCCACCATCATAGTTTGGTTTTCTTCCTCATACTCACTGTGTCACAGTGCAGAACATGCATTATTGATTTTTTTTCTCTGACGTCAGAGTTCTCTTTCTTTGTTTCCTTGTCACGCAACCTCCACCATCAGTTTGATTCTAGTATATACTTAAATCTATTTCATGTTCCCCCAGTAGTCTAAATTCCATGTGTCAAAGTGTCCCTGAGCAAGACACTTGACCCCTAACTGCTCCCTGAGGCGCTGCCCCCGTAGCGTAGCCGTACCGTAGCCGTAGCGTCCACTGCTCCTGTTCCTTAGGATGGGTTAAATGCAGAGAACGTAACTGTTATAATATATATATATATATATATATATATATATATATATATATATATATATATATATATATATATATATATACTAATAATGAAAAACATCACATGGATGCAACTGGGACGTATCATCAGTATTGTAGCCTGGGGTCATCGGGTGTTTCGGGTCTCGCAACAACAACTACTTCCTGTTTTATTCTTATTGTTGTCCAACACAAGTACAACTAAATGCATTGGAAATGCATTTAGTTAAAGTAGATGATCTACAAGCTCAAATCGTGTCACAGTGCGGCGCGTTTTGAGCTTGTAGATTTGCTATTTTTGAATTGGAATCCTGTTTTTTGTGTGTGAATTGACGTGAAGTAGGGCATTCATTTACAAAAAGGTTAAAATACGGAGATAAGACGTGTCTGCCCGACAGTATATGCCAGGGGTCTTCAACAGGGGGTCCGGGACCCCTAGGGGGTCCTCAGAGTTACTACAGGCGGTCCGCCAAATCTTTGTGTGATATGATTTTTTTTACATTAACCACTTGAACTCTAGCATCCCTTTTCTGAGGAGAACTTTTACCAAAAACATATTTTTGGCAAAGAGGTATAGGTGTAAAGGGAAAAAAGAGCAGATGACGTAAACAAAAAAAGTTGAATCTGAAACACAATTTTATACAATATAGAGGGGGTCCCTGCTTCATCTCTCTCTCAGCTAGGGGGTCCTTGGCCTGAAAACGTTGAAGACCACTGGTATGCAATGTGGCCCTCTGGAGTGAGTGTGGAAATATATTGGCCTTCTCCATCACCCCTGTTGTAAAGTCTGCAGTGTAACCCACACTGGAACACTAGGTGGCAGTGATGCACCAACAATAAGCTGATTAGCCATTTGCCAGCCAAGCTAAAACAACAAGAAGAAGAAGCAGTTTAAATCTACAAGCTCACGAGGCGTTGTGAGTGAGCTTGTAGATCTGCAATGTGTCAGTGCGCCTCAGGTGACGCGCAAGCACAACAACAACCACGTGTACAAACAGGAAGCACCGTTGCCATGTCCACTAATTATAAGCGACTTTGGGCTTGTTTTTTCTGTAAAGTTGCCTGTAAATATTGGTAGTTGCCCCCGTTTTTTGGGCTAATCTGAAAATATTTCATGCCAGGGACCCCCATATAAGATTTCTATAGTTAAAATGTTTTTAAAAATATTCCAAATTTTTCACATTTTCTTCAAGATTCTTTAAAACAGGGGTCTTCAACAGGGGGTCCGGGACCCCTAGGGGGTCCTCAGAGTTACTACAGGGGGTCCGCCTAATTATTTTTTTTACATGAACCACTTGAACCATAGTATCCCTTTTCTAAGGAGAACTTTTGCCAAAAATAGCCGATCTACAAGCTCACAACGCCTTGCAGAGTTATAGGTGTAGAGGGAAAAAAGAGCAGCAAAGGTTTATCTGAAACACAATTTTATACAATATAGAGGGGGTCCCTGCTTCATCTCGCTCTCAGGCTGAGAGCGAGGTCTTCAACGTTTTCAGGCCAAGGAGTACGGGGTCCTTCCTTGGCCTGAAAACGTTGAAGACCCCTGCTTTAAAAAGAATAGCAGACCTGGCTGCTTATTTCTCTCACAAAACCTGGCAACACTGCAGGCAGGCAGTTATTGCCACAGAAACACACAGAGTTGACAAATAATAAGTACTGTTACATAATACAGCTTTCTGATCTGCTGTTGGAATGCTGAACATCATGATCGCGTAATAACGACTTATTTTGGTCATTTTTACTTGGGAGATGTTGAGCAATAAGAAACGGGCCATCTATACCAGGCAGCCACAACAAACAATAGCTGAACATGGACTAAAAAGCCACAGGTTTGTGACACAAACAATGGAACTGTTAATCCATTTATAACCCAACGAACGAATGTTATGTCGAACTATATGTTAGCTAATGATAGATCAGAAGTATCTTCTTGTTGGAAATGACATAGGGGTTTTGTTTTGGCCAGATCGCTGATGTTCAAGTCATGTGATCTCTCAAGACTCTCAGATGTACATTTTCTCCCAAAATCTCCTCGGCTGTGGAATGCCCTCCTGACCATCTGGAGAGCACCACGTACAGTCCTTTGACACCTTTAAAAGAGGACTAAAAACCTTTTTTTTTTCTAACAAGGCATGTGCCTAGATGGACTCAGTGATGCCATGTATGTTTGTTTAACTTTTTAAACTTCTTCTTAACTGTGTTTAGCTGACCTTTGATCTGAATTTCATTCATTTTTTTTTACTGTTTTATTATAATTGATTTTTTTTTGTTCTTTGTTTTTTAACATGTAGAACTTTGAGATTTGGTTCAAATATAAAGTGCGTTACAAATTAAATGTATTATTATTATTTAATCGATTTTGACATTTTTATAACTATGAGAGTCATAGCTTTGCCCTGGGATGTGACCATTAAAGCCCGTATTTCTCCAAACATGTACAAATGCAAAATATAAGGTGCTGACCCGGTTGCCCCAAATGTTAACTAGGTGTCCGGAGTATTTTTTGCAATATTAGTCCATATTTCCCAACAAAGAAGTGTTAGAATCCCGTCCCGGCCGAACGCCATTCCACCCCACCTAGTTTACTTCCTGTTTACATTGAGTGTAATTCCGGCTTTCACCGGATGCGCCCCCGTCACTACCGCCCATTGAGTAATTTCGACGGAATCGGCCACAGAGGGGATTAAAGCACTTCTTTATTGAAATATATGGACTAATACAATGCACAAATATTCCGCACACATAGTTAATATTTGGGGCAAGCTGGTATGCACCTTTATATTTTCCATTTGTACATGTTCCGAGAAATATGGGCTTTACTGGTGAAATTCCAGGGCAAACTGGGGGTGTTGCTAAGACTCTCATAGATACAAAAGTAAAAGTCAGACTCAATAAAATACATCTACGATAGTCTTGCTCTAAGGCTCATACGCAGTGATGGAAGAAGTACTCCCATGTTTACTTAAGTAAAACAAAAGTATCATTGTAGAAATAATGTTAGAAGTAAAAGTCCTGTATTCAATATGTACTTGAGTAAAAGTACAAAAGTATCGTCATAAAAATATACTGAAGTACCAAAAGTAAAAGTACTCATTATGCAGAATGAGTTCAAAATGTATAAAAAAATCTTTTGAAAATAGCAGATCTACAAGGCAAACAGTGAACTCTGTTTGGCTCTGTGTTGTAGTAGAGGCCCCTCAATATGTAATTCAAATTTGGAGTCGATCGGACGATGCATTAGGCCACTCTCACAAACTTTGTGAGATTATAGACAGTCAGTATGCAATAACAAAAATCTATATTATACACGTTTACCACATGACTCCAGAGATAACTGTGTAGCATTTTGTATAGGCCAAGAGTTACAGGCCAAAACGTAAAGCGGGCTGGTATAGCACCACCATGATTCCGATTTGAAAAATTGGGGGTAGACTGGCTTCCCTGGCCTACTACTGGTTGCGTGCACAAGAAATATGGTTCAGACTCCAGCGGTTTGCGAGATTAAAGGTAGGGTAAGGGATTTACTTAAAATAAGTGTTAAATAGCTCTATATTCTGATAGTACTCATTGTTATAGAGTGTTTGTTCAGTAAAATGAGTCTCCCATTTCTCTCCAGCTCCTTATTAAACAGAAAATGCATTTTCAGTACTCTCTCCTGAGTCCTGATTGGTTTAAATGTTGTCACCTACCTGAAAATGTACTAATATTCTGTTTACTAAAGAGCTGGAGAGACCCCTGTGACCGAATAAACACTGTGTAGCAATGATTACTATCAGACTATAGTACTTTAACCTTTAAAAAAAACAATTGTTTTACCAAAAAATATCACTTGCCCTACCTTTAATTCTGGAGACAGACACACACACAGACACACACACACACACACACACACACACACACACACACACACACTCACACTGACACGGGTGAAAACATCTCAGAACCCGCTTAATGTTAACATTCTCTGTATTTACCAGGAATCAACCATGGCGACACTCCAGGAACGCATCGTGAACACTCTGGACGAGCTGGGAAGTGACGAGTTCGAGAAATTCAAGTGGTATCTGAAACAGACTGTTAACCTCGAGGCCATCCGCCAAGCCACGAGGACGTACACCGCCGATCGGATCGTTCAGACCTATGCCGGTGATGGCGGTCAGATCATGGTTAACGTCCTGAAGAAGATCCACAGGAATGATCTGCTGCAGAGGTTTCCCATCATACGCACAGGTGGGCGAAGAGAGGGTGACCGAAATTGGTCATTTTGGTACACACAAATGATTTACATATTGTTACCAACATGTAAACCCATTGAAACCGGGAAAAGATCTGTGTAACCCCTTTAACCATTATTTTATACTTTGGCTATTCAAAAATAGCAGATCTACAAGGTCATAGCGCGTCACTTCGTGCCGCGCTATGACCTTGTAGATCTGCTATTTTTGAATAATCTTGAAAATGTGTGAAAATCTTATGCAAACATTTTATTTAAAGCAAACATTTTTAACTCAAATCTTTGCTTCTGAGGGTCCCTGGAACGACATATTATACAGCAACATACATTTTTTTAAGAAAACTGTTGGGATTTAGAAAACCTTTTTAGAATCGGCCTCAGGTCTTAATGGGTTTAAAGCATCCACCTTAATTCATTTTTCCTAAACACGTGTTCTTTACATATTTCCATATTGCAAGAATTGTGTTCAAACTATTATTTTCTTCTCTCTCTCTCTTTTGAACATTTCAAAGAGCTGGTACTGCCAGCACCAGAGCTGCCAGCAATACATCAGGACGTGCAGAATGTTGACCAGGATGCCCGCGCCAACCAAGTCAGCACTATCACCCTCACCCACGAGCAGGTGTCCAATGTGAGGTCAACATTTCTGTGCATTATATGCCAAGGTTAGTAACTTACACATTCATTCTCTAATGCGTACAATACATCTATTCAGATATGTTCAAAGCCACAAAGATGTAGTCAGGATTAAAGGGATATTCCACCACGCCTCAAGCTGAAATCGGGCTGATCCGGTGCGTCCCACGAATGGACACATTATGACTGAATAAAGAAGGCGCTGAAGCAACTCGGACGATTTGATTTGTCAGGTCATGACCTGAGAAAGATGTAATCTGACATCGAAACGTCGTAGTTTTTTTCTGTGCTTCGCACCCAGTGATCAAAATAAAAAAGGCTCAAATCGACCGAGTTATGTTCTAGTGCAGATCCCAGGGTTTCAGAAGATAAATGTATTGTTGCTGTCGGGCAGAAACCTCTTATCTCCACATTCTAACATTCCACATTCTTTTTTCGTTAGTTAACGCCCTACTTGATCATACTGCAGCGTCACACAAAAGCATCAAAAGGAGGAGATCCACAATCTCGATATGCGTCTCGAAACGCTGTGCGAAGCGACGCGTTTTGATCTTGTAGATCTGCTACTTTTGCTGTTTTCCTGAAAAGTAACAGTTCTGGACATATGAGGTTACCACCCGACAGAAACGATATCCTGTTTAATTACGGGGAAATGTGTATAAAAAGACATTTAGGAACCTTTTAGAGACTGCCATTACAATAAAATGATATATAATTCTTCTACTAAACAATGTTTGTGAATGTTGCAGACGTGATGCAGAACCCAGTGGTGGCGCCATGCTGCCGCAGTCTCATCGGCTGTCGGGTCTGCGTGGCCGAGTGGACGAGAAACACACCAAACTGCCCCAAATGCAGGAATGAAGCGTTCCCAGACAGCCTGTTTGAAATAACAGGGATGGAGGGGGTGATCGCTGCTTTGAGGGACACCATTAGAAATTAGGCCGCATGTCAAGTTAGACTTGTGTTGTCACTTTCTTTTAAAAGATAGCTTTTTCAGAATTTCATGCCCGTTTACCCTGATTACACTTGTGTGGCCTTGAAAATGACCATGTAAAGGTCGACTGTTACAGATTATACTTGCACAAACGTTATGCCGTTATCATTCTAACATTTCAGTCGTCTTCTGACCAGTCATGGTTGTCGACGTAGGCTATTCATCTTCATGATGTGGGGACTCAACTGTTGACTGTTTCTTTTCGATTTTGTAAAAGTTCCCAAAGACAAATTTAGTGTGACGTCCTCCATCTCTCACTACAGCTCGGTTTACATCTGAAAGCCTGTCGCGTTGCGTTCCCTTCCCTATTCACTTGAACACAGCTGTGTCGTGGTTACGTAAATCGAGACGTAGCCTAACACAGAGACACGGTAGTAGCCTATCGTTTTTATTTATTTGTACATGACTGACCCGACCCGATTCAGTTATAAAAAAATGCATCCGACCCGAGCCCCAGCGGTACCCAACGGGTTTCGGTCGGGTATCCTACCTCTAGTCCAGGAATCGAACCAGGCACACACTAAAGAAGGCATCTTGCGCCCATGTGGTATGCACTCTAACCACTCGGCTATAGGTTCTATGCACAGCAGTCATATTGGAAAGAAATTGGGCCTCTTCCTTACTTCCTTCACAGGTTTTACCAATGATACTAATTAAGGCTCTGTTCCATTGAGTGTAGCACAGTGGACCCCCATAACTCTGAGAGTGTACAAATGGAACCAAATGGACCCTTACGGGTCCATTTGGTTCCATTTGTACACTCTCAGAGTTACACACCCGTAAGGGGCCATTTGAAACCCCCTCAAGGCACCATGAGGGTCCCTGGACCACACTTTGAGACCCACTTTCCAGTGAGCCAACATAAACAATATCAGCACCCTGACTCTGTTTGAGCAGAATGGAACAGAGCCTTTATTAGTATCATTGGTAACACCTGTGCAAGAAGTATGGAAGAGGCTCAATTTCTTTCCAATATGGCTGCTGTGCATAGAGCCTATTGGGGTGCCCCCCCATGTGTCATTTGCTTTTAGACCTGTTTGTTGCTGGGTTCAATTTGTTGATGTGACCGATGTGGCACCGATGATCCTCCAACAGAAAACTGTTAAGGCGGACAGCAGTGGCTCAGAAGGTAGAGCGGCCGCTCTTATCAACTTAGTATTATTTATTTGACTTTCAGCTTTGCTGCTAATGCGTGTGAAAGTGTGCAATTATTGTTCTAATGTATATGGGTTCTGTTCACTTGGGTGACATGACGGGAATGTTGATCTATTGTTATACACACTGGAGTACATTCTAGGCAGAAAAGAAGTGATATCTCCTTAGAATTGGGAGAGTACTTGTGCTATCAGACAGTACATACATACAGTAATACACTAGTGTTCACACAGTGGGAAATCAGTCTAGGCCAAATAGCCCACATAACATTTCAAATGACACCAAAACAACCATCTTAACCACAACAACCTACTCTCGGGGGTAGGGGCAGATTTACAAGCTCACAACAATAACACTTTGCAGTGACTCGTTGTGTAGATCTGCTATTTTTGCGGAATGTTCACCCATTATAACATGCTAGGGTTCGTGTGGTTAAAATGAAAACGGTAGCCTACCATTTTGGCTGGAACATCATCAAATTGAAACTGATAAATGGGTACTCTCTCCTGATTGGCTGAAATTGTCAATCTTGTTACCATGTCAATCTTTATTATCATCTTAAATGACCTACTGTCCTTTTATTAGTTTGAATAATCTGAGTCTCTGAGTGGAGGTGTGGGTTCAGATCCCACTTTGTTTCATTGTCTTTGTGTTGTCCTATTTAGGATGAAGGAGGCCAATATTATGCAAACACTGCACAATTTTCATATATTGTTTCATATATTATTGTTCTACATTAAACACCTTATTCATACCATTGTGTCTCAGGTCTTTATAATGTAAGTACATGGCAGTAACAGCAACACATTGTGGTTGGAAAGTTTGCAATCTGCTCCAAACATGTTGACATGAAGTATTGGCATCAAAATGTACTTAAAGTACCAAAAGTAAAAGTACTCATTATTCAGAATGTCCCATTTCACGTTTTCAAGTGTGTAAAAATATTTTGAAAATAGCAGATCTACAAGCTCACAACTTGTAGATCTGCCATTTTCAAATGGCCGAAATGTACAGTATATACAGGGCTGAAGTGGTCAATGTATGTTTTGTTATAATAATCAAAATCTAGAAAGTAACTTGTAACCAACTAACTAATATTTGGATCCGAGATGTAGTGGAGTAGAAGTAAAAGTATTGCAAATTTGAAATACTCAAGTAAAGTACAAATAATACCTCAAAATTGTACTTAAGTACAGTACTTAAGTAAATGTACTTAGTTACTTTCCACCACTGCTCAGAAGAGACTACTGTGAGTAAAGTGACCTGAAACAGCCTGAATACCAAGGTGTTGTCTGGCCAGAGAAGCGTCTGTGCCCGATAATTTGTTATATTTGTATTAGTTTGAATAATAAAAGGATCACCGTTGGTGATGGCAGGGCCTGATCTCCCGATTCAGTATGTTTTATCGGTTGTGGAAATCGCCAGGAAACGAGAGCATTTCACTCACATTTGACCCTAGTCATAGATACGAACTGGAAAAATAATTGGTGTTACAAATAAGTTGTTGAACAAAGCAACTCTGTATTATATAAACATACTGACACCATTAAACTGAACAGGATTTTGCCTTTTGAAATTGCATAAACCTATCCTAAACTTATCCTACTCAGCCAGTTTCGAGGGAGCTAGACTGGTCTGCCACCAGCTCTGCAACAGCTGGTGGCAGACCAGTCTAGCTCCCTCGAAACTGGCTGTCTCGAGGGAGCTAGACTGGTTGTCTAACCTAACTGTTGTAACGTTGCGCTGTTGGAACTGGTTGTCTAGCGAGGGACTGGTTGTCTGACTGTTGCTAGACAACCAGTCCCTCGAGATTGTGGGATACAAACAGCTGACACAGCTGCCTGGTTACATATATTATGGCTAGATAATCAATACTATTGTGAAAAAGACTGTTTGTTTAAGGCCAGAGGTTTTGTTTTGTCACATCAGGCACATAACGTAGCAGTGTGAACTGTGATACATACATTTTGGCCTTTTTACTTAAAAAAAATATCTTATTTTTAGTTATTACTATTACACTGTTCACTGCCTGAATGCATGCTGCCAGCTGTATTGTATGTGACAATAAACATTAAATTATATTTATACTATATTCCCATGCACACATTTCCTTCTGTCTGTCACTTTCTCATCAAACAGCTACTATTTAAATGTTGGTGTCTGTATCAGATCATTGGTTTAAGCCACAGGTTTCATCATGACTTTGCTTCCCTGAAGCTCTAGTCACATCACAAAATGAACGTACTGTAACAGTTAACCATAGCCTACCATCAGTATGAAAGCATGCATGCATGCAGTAAAGTGCCCCAGTCAGATTTGAACCAGCATCGTCTGTGAGAAGGATTATATTCTCATTCATGTGCTATGCAATGTTCTCTGATCTAATGGGGCATCCTGATCCTTAAATATTGTTTTTATGTTAATTGCTGTTTTTTTTTGCACTACAATGCACCACCTCACCGACTCAAATTCCCTGTATGTACAAACATACAGTACTTTATGAAATAAATAATTATGTTTTAGAAAGGTACTCTCACTCCATTTAATGTATTTATTAATAAGGTTGTCAACCCATTTAATGACATGCAAACCAAGCTCAAAAGATGCACTAGTGTACACAAACGCACACTCGCTGACAAACTTGTATTGTGTGTTTCTGTGCATGTTCATGAATGCACGCAAATGTAGAATGCAGCTTGTATGAAGTGCGTGCTAATAACTCCTAAATGCATTTATGTGGCGAACAAGATGATTTTCTGTATGACTGCAAATGTGGTGCGTATGGAAATGTGGTTGGTGGTCTGGCTACTTCGACCTTATAACCTCTCTTATAAAACGTGCGTTCTGTCAGCTACTGTTTAAGTTGTGGTTTCTGTATCAGCTGGTGGTTTAAGCCATAGGTTTTAACATGACTTTGCTTCCCTGAAGCTCTAGTCACATATCATAAAATTAACCTAACAGTTAACCTTAATAGCCAACCTTCAGTATGAAGCTTTTGTTATAATAAATCAAATTCATATTGAGAACAATGTATGCATGTGTTTAACTCTATGCTTATCTGTTCTTCTGCCCTTATATCACAGTTCAACCTTCACTGCTCACAAGACACATGGAAATGGTTATTACAATCAAGGCTATAAAAGTATCAAGTATTATGGAACTCAAGGGGCAGTTGTATCATGTTTGTTCACAGAAATCTCAGGGTTTTCTTGAATCTAAACAAATAAAGAGACGTACGAAAACAGTTCCCTTCAAAATAGTAAAAATGGTGCATTTCTATAGAACCTTTCTCCAAAGCTCTTTACAATGTGCAACACATTCACACACCGACGGCAGAGGCAACTATGCAAGGTACCAACCTGCTCACATAGCGAAAGGACACAGGGGAAGCCAGAGATCGAACAGGGAACTTTACACACACACGCACCCAGCAAGACACGCACGCATGCGCGCGCGCACACACACACACACACACACACACACACACACACACACACACACACACACACACACACACACACACACACACACACACACACACACACACACACAGTAACTCACAGTATAATGTGGCCACAGTATGTCTGACAGCTCTTCAGGCTGGATGTGGTTCTGTTTCGTGACATAATGCACGTAGCTGTGGTAACTGATACATATACAGACTGTTACCATTTTACCTTTTCTATCTTGGGATGATGGGATTCTACACTCGTCTTGTTTAAAGGTTGTTCTTAGTCTGGGGGGCATAGAGGTAAAGCACTCACCCACCACTGTGACATTCAGTAAAGTGCCTCAGGTCAGATTTGAACCAGCATCATCTGTGAGAAGGACTATATTCTCATTGATGTGCTTTGCACTGTTCTCTATGATCTAATGGGGATATTGATTTTATATTGCTGTTCACTATAATGCACCACCTCACCGACTCAAATTCCCTTTATAAACAAACATACAGTACTTTGTGAAATAAATGATTCTGTTTCTCCATTTAATTTATTGATGAATAATAACTTATAAGGTTGTCAACCCATTTAATGACATGCAAACCCTCAAGCTCAAAAGATAGCACTAGTGTACACAAACACACAATTACTGACAATTTTTTATTGTGTGTGTCTGTGCATGTTCATGGATGCACGCAAATGTAGCATGCAGCTTGTATGAAGTGCGTGCTAATATCTCCTAAATGCATTTATGTGGCTATAACATGATGATTTTCTGTATGACTGTGCAAATGTGGTGCGTATGGAAATGTGGTTGGTGGTCTGGCTACTTTGACGTGCCAGTAGTCACGTACTTATATGTGAAACAGACCTGTGAAACAGATTCTGTGCACTGTGCCTGTCGCTGCACCAAGCCATCGGCTGCTCTGTGCCATAAACTGGCTCTGTGCAGGCACTCAATCACAGAGTGGCTTTCTTGGGCACCCAGGCCCTCTCAAGCTTCAAGGCCTGTCAGCATGCCTGCCTTGTTTACCTATAAATTCATTGTTTTATGTTGTTATCAGGGCCTGGTTGTGTCTTGTGTTTGCAGTACTTAAAAGTGTGACCACAGTGTATTCTCAGGGGGTATACTTGTATGCAAATTCTATTTTTAAATAGCATAAACCTATCCAAAACATATCCTGCTCAACCAGCTGTTGCTAAGCTACCGGTTTCTAAATAACGTTGCTTTCAAAGTTATGATAGTGTTTATAGTCACATAAAATGAACCTAGCAGTTCACCATACACCATCATTATGACATTTTTATATTAAAAAACCTACTATAATTCCTAATTATAGTATAATTACTATAATTCCTAGTTTAAAATGCATAACTGCATGTTTATCTCTGATTCTCCCCTTAAACACACCAACATTTTGTATTTGTAGATTTTTTTGAACTTTTTTTGTCCCACATTTTGGATGAATGCAAAAGTAAACTGTATGAAGTGCGTACTAACTTCTACATGGATTTCTGTGACCATATTTGTCATATGACAAATATGGTGAGAATGGAAATGTGGTTGGTGCTCTGATCGTAATGTGGGTGGTTGTCTGATCATAATATGTGCGGTGGTGTAATCGTAATATGGTTGGTGGACTGATGTAAAAGTGGGTGGTCTCGTCTGACTACTTTGATGTACAGTATAAGAACCCCTTAACGCTGACTGATCTCATCACTGATCACTGACACCTCAACATCTAACAACACAACCTGGTAAGTTGATCTGCTTATCAAATGGCAGAATATCATTTATAATGTGATAATTTCATATAATTTGCGATTGCCATTTTGTATTTGATACACATACTGTATTGTTGCTGTCGGGCAGAAACCTCCTATCTCCATATTTAAACTTTTTGTGTTTTCTAACATTTAATTCCCAGCAGCTTTGGAGGTTTCAACCCGACAGAGACGATATCACACTTTTACAATGTGACATAATTTAATGTAATTTTACAATTTTGTATTTGATACGTATGTGTGTGTGTGTGTGTGTGTGTGTGTGTGTGTGTGTGCATGAGTTCCTTGCTGTGGAGATGAAGAAGATGATGACCATTGGGCTGCTGAGTTTCTTCTCTGTCTGGATGCTGCCTGCAGACTCTAAGATGGTGAGTAGCACATTGTGGTGTTAATGTCCACCTCAACTCATGATGAAATGTGAAAACTGCACAATTAATCTGTAGAACCAAATGTCACTCTTAGGGGTGATCGGGTGGCACAGGGGTAAAGCTGGGATGGCAAACTTTCTCACTCTGCAAGCAAGTCCTACAGGCTGGGACAGCACCTGTCAGCGAGGGGTGTTAAACGGGAGGATGATATGTCCTCCTGGGCTCCTCACTGGCAGGTGAGACAGTAGGGCGTAACAGCAGTGGCAACACAGAAAAGTCTAGGCATATAATTGTCATAATGAGAAAAAAGGTAGAAAAATAATGACCTACTCTAAATTTAGCTCATTCTAAATAGCACATGGGAAAACCTGAGGTCATGGAATCATCATTTTTATTTTATTTTTGCATTGATATACATTCGAGTCATGTAGCGAGCCGTTGACGTATTGCTGATAAATCTGAAGAAAAAAAACAGACGGCAGTGAGGGTAAATTTTTATTTGTCTTACAAGCCCGTTCTGGCAACCGGAAATGACCCAAAAAACAAAGAAGTGGCTCCTGAGTCCTGAAAAAATTACACATTTAACTACATTATTTTTGAAGAACCTCTCACGATGTATTTCAAATCAGATAAGTGACTAAACTGTAATCATGTATGTGAAAATGTAAAAACAGCTAAATGGTTACATTAGAGGGACCACCTGGGGCTAGCACGGGACAGTTTTATCAAATATGTATTTTCTTCCACTCCATCCAGATCCCCCCGAGGTTCAATCTATCGGACACCACGAGCGATGACATTCACTTATCTATGATGGAAGACTCCGTGGATGACATGTACGTTGGATGTGCCAAACGTATGACTGACCGTGTCGACAAATACATGAAGGAAGAGAAGAAGGGAATATTTGGAGAAGCCTGGAATCAAGCAAAACAATGTGCAAAGGATCGATTGAAAATAAAGAATAGGCCTAAAAAACTGAAAGAGGATCACATTCGAGCAATCTGTGCTTATACAGCTGAAAACAAAAACAAAAACAAGATAGCTCTTTATGAGCAGTTCAACGAAGCAGCCCGGGATGGTGGATTAAAGTATAATCCCACAACATCGTTCAAGTTCCATTCCTTGCACTTTCTGTTGACCGAAGCAATACAAATCCTTAAAGATAGTCAAGAAGGCAAAATGTGCACCACTGCCTATCGAAGAAGCCCAAAGGTCTTTACCGGTGACGAAGGCAAAAAAATCAGATTTGGTCAGTTTGCTTCCAGCTCTACAGATCCCAATTTAAATACCATTAGATTTGGGGAAAAGACCTGCTTCATAATTAAAACCTGTTCAGGTGCTGCCCTTAATGAATATCCAACTTTAGGTAATGAGGAGAAAGAGGTACTCATTCCTCCCTATGAGGTGTTCGTGATAGTCAAAACCAAACCGATCGATACAATAAAAATCACTTCATGTGAGCATTTCATCAAATTAGAAAGTATTGGTATTCTCAGCAATCTGAACTGCAAAGCTATACCTGAGACTTCAAATGGAATACATTAGTGAGAGGCAGACAGATACTGTAACACGCTCGTCCAGTTGACTGCACTTACCGAAAATTTGCTTCAACACCCATTGAACGCTTTTAATATAGATGTGGTATGTAGGACGTATTAATTGTCAAATGTAATCTCAAGAAAAGCTACTGCATAGAATCTAATACTGTTGTTTGTGTCTGTTCACTTGTCTGAGCTGTTGTAGCATTGAAGATCAATTACAGTGCAGCATAAACATGTTGTTGGCTAAATCCTTGTGCACATGAATATAGTTTTGGTGAAGCTGTGCAACTAACATTTGTGTTGAAATGTTTCTATGTCTTTTTTTAAATCATTAAACTGAACATATGGCATACATTTGCACTTGTTGGCCACATAACTTTGTTCCAGGTTATATGTTTTATTTGTCACGATTGACTCATACAATGTGCCATTTAGACCCGAGAACAATTCTAAAAACGCCTCCTAAATCCTAGTCTCACAAAACCAGTCTCTCCACGAGCTGTGGAGTGTCTGGTTATGCGAGACTATCTAAATCCTGACCTAGGTTTTCTGAAAAACAAATAATAATGTTGCTATATAGCAACAATGAAAATGACACAGAAGTGTTCCCGGCTTGAAAGGTCTAAATGGGTTAAATGTTGATGCGACATCATGATGCTCAACAGAATGTGCTAACAATATATCAAACAAACAAGCTAAAATAACAATAATACACGTTACAGGTAAAACAAAACACTACTGTTTCAGGTTTCTGTATTGGCTGGTGGTTTAAGCTACAGGTTTCAAAATAACTCTGCTTCCCTGAAGCTGTAGTCCTAGCAGTTTACCATGCACCATGATTATGACATGTGTTATATAATAGCCTACTATAATTCGTAATATAAAGAAAAATGTATGTGTGCAACTGTCTAACTGCATATTTATCTCTAAAAATGCAGTTTAGAGACATTCTGCCGATAGGGGCCTATACGCACCAATATTATAAGCACATTTCAAATAATAACAATGGTTTGACCATCACTGCCCACAAGACACATGGAAAAACTTGCAGCGCATGCTATTTCTTCTAGATCCTGCCTGCAGACTAAAGGATGGTGAGCAGCACATAATGTTAATGTTCACCTTCACCTTCATGAATTCATTTATTCATATGAATAGTGAATATCAGTGCAGTCTGAAGGAGACCAGTTTAGGATAAACCACAGGATAAACCATCCATTATTAGTGTGACTGCAATCTGGGAACCCATCGTCAAAAAAAAAAGGAAAGACAGCGCCCTTTGCTGTTTTTTTACCTTTGATTTGAGCTCTGAATCTGTTCTTGAGAGATCAGTGTGACTGTGGATGCAGATCTCAGTTTAGTGTAGACATACTTACAACTGTTCAGACTACTTCATTACATCCCATAATGATCTTTGCTTTGTTTTACTGTTCTAGATGTGATATAAACATTTGACTCAAAGTGAGATAAGCAATACTGCCCTAGTGGCAAAGATTACGAGCAGCATGGAATATTGATCTGTGACTGAGTATACACTATACAGCAAGCTCCAAGCCTACAACTGTGTTGATTATGATCAGACAGTGACTGTTTAATATATTATTTCTATTTTAAAATTTAATTTGTTGTTGCAGCACGTCTGCAGCAAGTATTTAATCTGATCCCTTGATTCCCTTGACTTTGATAAATCACCAAAGGAGCAAGTAATGCTTGCCTGAGCTGTCAACAGCTGCAGATGGATTCAAGATCAATTCTAAAGGAGTAATGTCGCCCTCTGTTGGTGGTTTGCGTTCAAAGCCCAATAATAACTTGTAGTTCTCCACATTTGATGGGACTATTATAATGTTTTAGTTATTTCAATGCATACATGGTTTCTGTGATGAAGGACTTTATTATAATTTAGTATTTGGTATTATGTTTAATTGCCAATTAGGGAGGGACTGCCAGCTAATTCAGGGCCAGGTGTGTTTTAATTCAGTTTAGCCTGGTGTATGGTAGTTTGGGCTTTTTAGCTTTTTCAGTTCAGTATGTTACAAATACATGCCTTCCTGTACTGTTTTTGATCTACGTTAATGACATTAATCACCCAGAGTGAGGGATGCTCACAGGTACTCAACCGAAGAAGTTCATATGATCTTGTTCTCCCCATGCAGGATCAGGACTCTTAAGGGGAAAACATTGTATTATGCAGCCTACTCAGTGGAATGCCCTCCCTTCAGTCCTGAAATCCCTAAATTCCCCACATTTCTTTTTAAATTACCTAAAATCCTGGCTTCATCTCTACACTCATAGTTAGATCCCTACCCTGGATAGCCCGCTCCTCTGACTGCATTTGATTATTTTCTTGTTTCTTGTGTACCTCTTGTCCTGACCTACTGTATATATATTGTTTCTAACTTTATATATAAGGACTTCATTGTCTTTGTTTTATGGTTGTTTGTAGGCCTTCAGTGTTTTGCGTGTTGTTCTATGTCTCAAAGTGGACCACAATGGAAACAAGCTTTGGCTTTTTTTTGTGTATAATCCCTGTTGGCGTTTTTTTAAATTGTGACATTGTTGTGATTTTTTAAATTGCCAATAAAAGTATTCTATTCTATTCTGAAGAGAAGAAGAAGCCTCGCTGCAATTTTACTGATGCACAACAGAGGTCACACCTTCCCAACCAGCTAAATGATCTATCCTACACTATCATTCTCTCGTTTTCCACATCCTTTTGTCTGACTCGTCTTTGCTGTCTGCACTTTGCACTGCTGTGGTTTCACTCCCTCTAGTTACATCACTGCTTCAATAGGCTTACATTGAGTTGACCTGACCAGGAGTTACTAATGACCAAATGTACATGCTCTTTTTGTTATTACCTTAAGGTTAGGCAAAATGTGTTTGGTTAATTTTAGGGAACATAAACGCACGTGCACATGTAGCACCCGTATCGCCGAGGTTGACCACTGGACTAGTTCTAGGTTCTTGTGAGTGGGGAACAATAAAATATTAGACCAGAGACCACTTACTTTAAATGCAAAAGCCGGCAACTTTACTTATAACTAGACACAACATACAACACATACAACATACACATAACAATCACCTTTAAATCCCCAAAATCAAATACAAAATGTCCTGCAGGTATCCTAATGTAAGTATTGCTCACTTTCCCTTTTTGTTTGTTTCCTTTAGTTTAAATCTAATTTAGAGATAATCTAGTTTCCTATTTTATAACTAAGTTTAGTTATTTTAGTTTCCTATTTTGTCTCTACTATTTATCTTGAGTTAACTCTTTCCCTTTTCTCCACAGGTAAAATAATACAGGTAAAACCAGTATTTCAATTCCACAGGTAGAGGGAAGTAATATCAAAAAATCAAATCAAATGAACACTATACTTTAGATCACAGATGTGATGTGAAATGAAAATAAAATACAACAGATGTTATACTTCAATGGTTCAGTTCAAAAACGTGTTTCTGTATCAAACAAAAAGATATAACTCTGTAACTCTGTCCTTTTCCAGTTCAGTTGAGTTGTCTTAAATCCAAAATGTTGTGACACTTGTCTTTCTTTCAGTTCAAGGTGTGCCTTGATTAATTCAGTCCAAAAATAAAAATAATCCTAAATAAATCCCAACACAACTCCTACCGCTCTGGCAGTGAGTTTCACAGTGGTCTGACAGTGCAAAGTGGACCCTTGCACGGAGGTGTAGATCGGTTCCTTGAATCCTGGGCTTCCTAGCTCGCCATCTTGTATCTCCAAGAAATATCCTTATCCTGTTTTTCAAACAGGGACAAAAAACCTGACCTGTACAACAGGTCATAAAGAAAATAAATCACTATCAATCAGCAATGGCTCAGATCACACAACAAAGGGCTTCAGCTACTGTGGGCCAATTAACACTAGCTGCAGTGGACAACTAGACCCAATGATGACACTGATTGCTGTCAGCTGGCTGCCCAGCTAAGCTGCCAATTGACCAAACAATTCGTTTTTACATGAATAAATCTTTACATTTTACCATAAAATGTACACAATACACAGTTACTCTTACAAAATATCCAAAACGTTTCCATTTAAAAAAAGGTGCAAGTACAAATATTCAGCAGTGGTAAATTAATTTGTTTCTAACTCACCAAAACACTTGGTCGTCTTATAAGAAATCTAGTATGCAAAGGCTGCAAGTTGCATATAATGATGCAATGAGAATACTCCTTAAAAAACCCAGAGGGGGCAGTGCTAGTCAGATGTTTGTCACTGCTGGAGTGAGGACTTTTAAAGCACTCCTAAGACATTTAATGTTCAAGTTCATGAAACGGCTGGATGTATCAGCATCATTGTGGCTCTCTCAAGTCCCATAATGAGCAGTTCTCGGTATGCATCCAGACTAAGGGTGCACTGGCTAAAAAGCCTGTATGTTTTGCCTGTGGGATAAGTTATGTATTATTTTTTATATCTTTTATTGATTTTTATTGCCTGTGGTGTTTCTTTTATGTTTATTCCTTGTATCTGTATTTGGACCTGAGTCCGCTAATAAAGATTGAATTGAATTGAATTGAACTTACAAACACCAGCACAAACCAGGCAGGTGCTGCTCCTAAGTCTGATCAAACTCCTCACAAAGGTGTTAAGACACTCTTTATGGCTGTATCAAACGTTTTTTATCAGTTTATTATTTCTCAAATAAACTTTAAAGACGCACTGAAGTGACATTTTCAGTCATTTTATTTTGAAGGTTCAGCCTGAAACGTCGGCTAACGACTCTAAACCAATCAGAAGGTCCCATCCCTTCAGGCTATGGGACGTTGGATCCCAATCACTTCAGCCGTGCGCAACACAGCTAGTGTTTGTTTACAAGTGAGAGAGAGACGGCCAGTGAAGCACGTTTGCTACTACCTGGCTTATTTCTAACCTATAATGTTTTCAGATACATATTTTAGTGTGCAGATGAAGTTTAAAATGAGTAATACACTCATCTTCAATGAGATTCAAAACGGACTATCTCTGTAATTAAAATCAGCTGTGTTTGAAGAACGTGCAGCTATGGGAATCAAACAGGTGCATGTAATCAAGATTATTTTACATTCATGAAGGCTGCGTTATGTCATCACGCAGCACGTTTTCGTTTACAGGAAGTAATTAAGATTGGCTTTTTAGGGACTTTAGATGTAAAAATACACAAAAATGTTTTTTTTTCATTTTTTTGGGCATCTATTGTTAGGTATGCCCATATGATGACCACGGATATGCTCTAAAAGTGTGAAAAACATATTTTTCATTTCACTACACCTTTAAGTCACTTTCTGACGTTCTGTGTCTGTTTCTCTCTCCTTCCACCAGACGCGTCGCTAAGTCTCTACTAGGTCGGGGGCTTAGCCCCGCAGGCAACGGGCACATGCACGCGCGCATGTGCCCCTTCGCGCGCGCGCGCGTTTTTTACCGCGGATTTCGCGGATTAGGGTGCTTTCCCCCCCCGTTTTGGGTTACTTTATTTCGGTTTTAGGGTTAGGGGTAGGATTAGATTAGGGTGATACATATATAATTAAAAAAAAAAAAAAAACTTTTAATTTTTTAATTTTTTTAATTTTTTTATTGGTGGCTTTGGACAAAACATTGGTGGCTATAGCCACCGAAGCCCACCCCTAACGACGCCACTGCCTTCCACTCTCAACTCCAATGTGACACGCAGTGTGGCCTGAAAGGGGAAGTAACCTGTCTGCCTTAAAGGGATGTGTTCTTATTTTGTGCAGGTACAGTTTTACTGTTGACTCTAAACTTTATCAAACCATTTTCATTTCAATCCTTATTTATCATTTATGCATTTAATGAATTACTCATTCATATTGTAATGACTTATTTATTCATTTTAATGAACTGGTTCATATTTATTCATTTTAATGAACTGGTTCATATTTATTTATTTTATGTCATAATGTGTACACCCTCATTTGACATGGGGGTTACACACACAAGCACACAGTCTTTTTTTCTGTATCTATCTTGTTTTTCGTAACTGCAGGACTGCTATTTTTTTTTTTTTTGTCTGATGAATTGAGTACAAAGGACCCCAATGGAAACAAGCCATGGTGCTTTCTTGGGTTTAAAATCCTCTTAACAGACTTTGTATTGAACTGTACTTCCCTGTGCTTGTCTTTGCATAAAGTATTCAATCAATCAATCAATATGACAACTGAATTTCCCTCTCGGGATCAACAAAGGCCTGTCTGTCTGTCTGTCTGTCTGTCTGTCTATCTGAATGTTACAGGATATAAACAAATAAAATCACATGCACTTTTGAAATAAATGTAATTAAGTATAAAGACGTGTGCCACATAAATATTCATCTTTATTTAACTGTGGCCAAATAACATGCAGAGGAAGCATTAGTGATAACAGTTAAGTGATTCCAGCTTCAATGAGAATACATGTGCAACAATGCATTATGACCAGAAATGAGTGCACGCGCGCGCGTGCGTGCGTGCGTGCGTGTGTGTGTGTGTGTGCATGTATGTGTTAGGACATATCACATATCATATTACACCGTAATGTGTAAAACGTAATATAGGATTACATACAACATATACCACAATGCAAGGCAGAAAGCATGTACTGTATGTAAGTAATCATGTCAATGTAATCATATTGAAACAATATAAAGTGGTAACCTCGAATATGCCTGGCTGTATGTCATAATCAGCCATATACACCTGAGTGCAGCAAATCATTCTTGGTTTTCTGCACAATGAAAGATAAAATGTAGGCAATTATTGAAAATAATGTAAGTCAATATTATAGTTTTCTTTGATTGACAGACACATAGAACTCCAAACAATTTCAAGCAATCACTATTACTGTAACACTTACGGTACTATTTGGACTAGCTTTTAACACAACGTTCACACAATGTTAGCCCGCAGTACAACATCTTCATTCTCTCTGTTCCTTGACCAAATTTTGCGAAAAGAAAAGGCATAGAGAAATGGGTCTATGACAGCACTGAACAGGGGCAAAACCTCAACCACTCTCGCTTTATCTGTGAAATGTTCCAGTTTATGCGCCACATCGGGTTGTGATGTACGAAGTGAAGCTCCCACTATTCCCACGATATTGACAATGTGGTTTGGAACCCAGAGAACAAGGAAGGTGATGATGATTCTTGAGATCAGCTGGCTTGTTC
The DNA here is from genome assembly GCF_963454915.1 of Gymnoscopelus microlampas. Lineage (NCBI taxonomy): Eukaryota > Metazoa > Chordata > Actinopteri > Myctophiformes > Myctophidae > Gymnoscopelus > Gymnoscopelus microlampas. The sequence continues at coordinate 8,524,680 of NC_139939.1, forward strand.
GCTTGGTGCTGGACAGAGCTGTCTCTTTCACCTTCCGGTGAAGGCAGATGTAGAAAGATGTCATGACAGAGAAAGGTACAAGGAAATAAAACAATAGCTCAAGTACTGCGACAGCCAGAGTTTGCCCTTCAAGCTGTACTGGTCTTCTGCAGACAAAATGTCCATCCTGTATCCTGCCAGTGGAGGCAACCGATGGCCAAGTCATCAAGCAAGAGACCCCCCACAGTCCCGCTAACAGAGCTCTCTCACCCTTTTGACCTAGTTGTGCCCACCTGTGATGATGAAGCACCTTCACGAAGCGATGGATGCTCATCAGAGTGATAGTGAAAATGTTGGCATAAAGGCTGCAACAGAGCAGGGACGAGAGGAACTTGCAAAGTCCATAGTTCATGTCCCACGGTCGTAGTATGTCAACAATCCACACAGGCAGGCTGGTCAGACACAGCAGGTCACAGCAAGCCAGGTTCAGCATCAAGAGTTGAGTGAAGTTGTTTTTCTCCAGTTTGCGTAGTAGAAGCATCAGCACAGCCCCGTTCCCAGGAATGCCCAGGATACAACACAGGCCTAAAATAACCACTACGGTCACTTCTCCTGGGCTTGGGCTAAATTCCACGTGAGTTATGTTGGTTGGTGAAGTGAGGAGACTCGAGTTGTCCATTTTGTTGTGGAATCAAAAAGTGTTGATGTTGACGGCACCAGCAAGTATGAGGTGTGAGGACGGGCTCTGTGTTTTGCATCAAATGGTGTGTGGTTTATATACGACAGCAGGGTTTCTTTTTCCTCTACCACTACCTAACATGACCGCCCTGCCAGGATATTATCAGTTCAGTGTTCATTTTTTGTCTGAAACCTGCCTACCAATGACATCATCAATGAGGTATTTCAAGTTAATACAAACTACAGCCGTCTCTTCCTGGAAAGTTTGCATGCTGAAATGGACAAGCTCACAACGCCTCCCAATGTGAAGCGTTGTGAGCTTTAGGATCGTCTATTTTCACAATTTTAGCATCTTTCTTATATTATTTGACAATTTGGCCAATGTTTCACCTGTTTTTATAGCATAGCTTGACCTTAAACGTCCTAGCAATCTGTAATTTATTGACGGCCCCTAAAATTTTCGAATATCCAACTGGGTGAATATCCAACCTGAAACCAACTTCACCGCCGTCTTAAATTGTCACTTTACCGTCATCTGGGGACCCCCAAAAATCATGTAGGGACCCCCCTGGGGGTCCCGACCCACAGGTTGAGAACCACTGCTTTAAGAGAGGACATTGTGGAAGGAAGGAGAGGAATTGGTTTTCAGTGACGATCTCTGCAAAGGTGTGAAAATTCAGCGCCTTTCAGAGAAATGCATTCAAGTTGTGGTTTCTGTATCAGCTGGTGGTTTAAGCCACAGGTTTCAACATGACTTTGCTTCCCTGGAGCTCTCGTCACATATGATAAAATGAACCTAAGAGTTAACCATATAGCCATCAGTATGAAGCATTTGTTAATAGTATTAAGCATCTGTTAATAAATCAAATTAATATCGAGAAAAAATGTGTATGTGTTTAACATGTCTAACTGCATGTTTATCTGTTCTTCTGCCCTTATATCACAGTTCAAATAATAGCAAGGGTTTGAACCTTCACTGCTCACAAGACACATGGAAATGGTTAATATTACAATCAAGGTTATACAAGTATCAATTATTATGGAACTCAAGGGTCAGTTATTTCATGTTTTCTTAAATCCCAACAAATAAAAGAGACATACGAAAACAGTTCCCTTCAAAATAGTAAAAAGGTGCATCTCTATAGAACCTTTCTCCAAAGTGCTTCACAATGTGTGCGTTACATTCGCACACCAACGGCAGAGGCAACCATGCAAGGCACCAACCTGCTCATTGCAACTCTTGCTCAAGGACACAACAGGGGGAACGCACACACACACACGCACGCACGCACGCACGCACGCACGCACGCACACACACGCACACACAGAGTATAGCGTGGCCACCACAGTATGTCTGACAGCTCTTCAGGCTGGATGTGGTTCTGTTTCGTGACATTATGCACGTAGCTGTGGTACTCACCCACCACTGCATATCCCTGGTTGGATTCTTGCCCGCTGTGACTCAACACAGTAGACACAATGTCATGATAAGACTTATTTGGGGGCATGTTATGCTTTAGACAGTGATCAGAGAGACAAGAGGGGGGGGGGCATGCAGTAAAGTGCCTCTGGTCAGATTTGAACCAGCATCAGCTGTGAGAAGGACTATATTCTCATTGATGTGCTACGTGTATGTACTGTTCTCTGTGATCTAATGGGGCACCCTGTTCCTTTATTGTTTTTCTATTATGTTTTGAGGACTTTTTTTTCTATTCATTGCTGTTCACTACAATGCACCGCCTCACCAACTCAAATTCCCCGTATGTACAAACAGACAGTACTTATGTGAAATAAATAATTCTGTGTCATAAAGGTACTCTCACGCCATTTCATTTATTGATTAATAACAAGGTTGTCAATCCAAAATGCAGACCTCAAGCACAAAAGATGCACTTGTGTACACAAACACACAATCGTTGACAAATTGTTTATTGTGTGTGTCTGACTGTGCATGTTCCTATGCACGCACATGTGGTATGCAGCTTGTATGAAGTGCGTGCTAACTTCTAAATGCATGATGATTTCCTATATGACTGTCTAACTGTGGTGCGCATGAAAATGTGGTTGGTGGTCTGGCTCTAAAACAATATGTATACTATTATTCCCATGCACATATTTCCATCTGTCACTTCCTTAAATAAATAATATTTAGCCAAAACTATATTTTCATGCAGACATTTCCTTCAAACGTTCTGTCAGCACCTGTTTCAGTTGTGGTGTAAGTTTGTATCAGCTGGTGGTTTAAGCCAAATAACTTTGCTTCCGTGAAGCTGTAGTCACATACAAGTTCACCATACACCATCATTTATCATTATGATATTTGTTATATAAAAAAGTACTATCATGCCTAATATAAATATAAATGTATGTTTAAAATGCCTAACTGCATGTTCATCTCTGCCCTTATACGCACCAATATTATGTACAGTATATGCATGATGCACATTGCAAATAATAACAAAGGGTTAGGTGATGATTTTTCAACATTTTGGATGAATGCAGATGCAAACTGTAGCTTGTGCAAAGTGCATTCTACATGCGTGTCTGTGGCTAACATGATTATGATGATTACGTGCATATATGGTGAGCATGGAAATGTGGGTGGTAGTCTGATCGTAAAGTAGTCGTCTGATATATACGTGGTGGTGTGATCGTAATGTGGTTTGGTGGGCTGGCTATAAGAAGCCCCTCACTGACTGATCAGTGACACCTCAACATCTCACATCACAACCTGGTGAGTTGATCTGCTTAACAAATGGCAGCATAGCATACTTTTACCATTTGAGATCATTTAATGTAATTTGCAAGTACAATTTTGTATTTGATACACATATCGTTGCTGTCGGGCAGAAACATCTTATCTCCATATTCATTAATTAACGCCCCACTTGATCATTCTACAGCATCACACAAAAGCATCAAAAGTAGCAGATCTACAAGCTCAAAATGTTGAGCTTGTAGATCTGCTACTTTGGCTAGTTTTGAATTTGAATTCTGAAAAGTAATGGTTTTGGACATGAGGTTTCCACCCGACAGAGTTGATAACACACGTTTACAATGTGAGATAATTAAAATTAATTTGCAATTACAATGTTGTATTTGATACACATGTATATGTACATGTAGGTGTGTTGCTTGCATGTGGAGATGAAGAAGATGATGCTGACCATTGTGTTGCTGAGTTTCTTCTCTTTCTGGATGCTGCCTGCAGACTCTAGGATGGTGAGTAGCATTATTTGCTTAATGTCCAATATGTTTTTCTCACTCAACAGTAAACAAACCAGCATACAGTATAAGTGTGTGCAGGGTATGTGCACATTTCTAAAGTTACAATTTAATGACTTTTAGACCTTTTTTAATACCAAATTGGCCAAATTGTCAACTATTACATAAGAAAGAGGCAAACATTGTGAACATAGCCGATCTTCAAGCTCACAACGCCTCGCAGTGCGAGGCGTTGTGAGCTTGTAGTTCGGCTTTTTTCACAATGTTTATCTGTGGAACTAAATGTAATGCTTACAATTCCAAGTGTGTCAGAGTGGGGGGTCCCCAGCTCAAATTTGATTATTTTGGGGGGTCACAGCCTGGAGAGTTTGGGAACCATTGACCAAAATTATATACAGTACCCACTCTGACCGGAACTGTTGTCCCCCAACAAACCAGTTTATATGTAGGCACTCATTCCAAACGAACAATAAAGTAATACAAACATGATTACATTCTAGTCACATGAATATTAAATGTTTTTGAAGTGTCTCTCAGAATTATGGACATAGATGTTTTAAAGAAAAAAATCACAATACTATTTGTTAAATGGCCAGCTGACTGCATTTTTTGCACTGAATTTTAGAACAAAAAGCAAATGGTTCTATGTGACTTGACTGTAATCATCAATTCATTCATTAAATCTATTCCACCATGAGTATGACCTGCCGGGGGAGCTAACATAAGACTCATCACATAGTTTGTATTAATACATATTCATGTATTTTCTTCCACTCCATCCAGATCCCCCCGAGGATCAAGCCACCAAACCCCAGCAGCAGTATTCTCTTATCTATAATGGAAGCCTCTGTGGATGACATGTACGCTGGCTGTGCTGAACAGATGATGAACAAAGTAAAAAAGAAATACATGGTTGAGAAGCTGAAGGGAGATTTCAAAAAGGTCTGGAACGGAGCAGACAAGTGCGTAAAAAAAGGGGTAGAGCAGAAAGATTCAAAGACAAAACTGAGCGAGGATCACATTCGAGCAATCTGTGCTTTTACTGTTGGTGGCCGATATAACCTTTATGAGAAGTTCAACGTAGCAGTCCGGAATGGCAGAAAGAATTATGCCTCCACCTCTTTCGAGTACCACACCTTGCACTTCCTGTTGACCGAAGCAATGCAGGCCCTTAAAAATAGTCAAGGAGGCTGTCTCACCACCTATCGAAGAACCAACCTGGACTTTACCGGTGATATCAACCAAATAATGCGATTCGGTCAATTTGCTTCCAGCTCTAAAAATCCAAATTTTAATTCCAATAAGTTCGGGAAAAAGACCTGCTTCATAATTAAAACCTGTTACGGTGCCGACCTGAAGAAATATCCGGCTTTAAATGATACCGAGGAAGAGGTGCTCATTCCTCCCTATGAGGTGTTCAAGATAGTCCCAAAGCAAAAGAAGGAAACAATGCAATGTGATAAAGTCTTTAAATTGGAAAGTGCAGGGAAGCTCAGCAATCTGAACTGCATACTAGTATCATTGTGAGAATACTAGTCTCACAATGAAAAGCCAAGACGGATAACACACTCTTCCTGTTGACTATGAGAACCCTGCTAAAATATACCTCAGCACCCATAATACCCAGTAATATACCCCATAGTTATTGTAGTATTTAGTATTATGTATAAATATTAAATGTGCTCTCAGGCAAAGCTACTGCATAGAAAGTCGTTCTGCTCTGTTGTCTCTGTTTATCTTGTCTGAGCTGTTGTAGCATTGATGATAAATTACAGAATTTAATAGCAGCATAAACATTTTGGGAGCTAAATACTTTTGTTATATCTTGTGCACATGAATATAGTTTTGGTGAAGCTATGCAATGAACATTTGTCTTTTTTAATCAATAAACTGGCGTATTTGCATTCTTGGCCATATGTTGTATCTACAATGACACCAGAATGATTTGTAGCTTATTATACGTAGCCTACTTTGTATTTGACAGATTTTGGATGCTTGTAAGGCATGGAAAACAATGAAATAGAGTTTTTAAAACTTTTTGTTTTATTATTTTACACACCTATGCAATTATTATATGTAGTGTTGTGTAAAGTGGTCAGGGCACCAAAATAAATCAAATCAATCTACTAAACTGTCCATTTCTCAAATCATTTGCCATTAAAAGGCTGTGATAGCAACGTGGTGATCATATAAATGAAGAACGAAGGTTATATGCATGGATGTCAGATTACTCCTCAGATGACCTTCTCTACACCCCACAATGATCTTCTTTATTTTACTGTTCTAGATGTGATACAAGCATCTGACTGAAAGTAGGATAAGCAATGCTGCTCTCTAGTGGCAAACATGGCTCACAGCATGGAATATTGATATGTGACTAGTAGGCAGTGGTGTAAAGTAACTAAGTACATTTACTCAAGTACTCTACTTAAGTACAATTTTGAGGTACTTTCACTAGTATTTCAGAATTTCAGCACTTTTACTTTTACTCCGCTACATCTCAGAGGCAAATATTATACTTTTACTCTACTACAATTATTTGAAAACTTTAGTTACTAGTTACTTTATAGATTTTGATTATTATTACAAAATATACATTAATCACTTCAACTCTATGCATTTCGGCCATTGTGAGCTTGTAGATATGCTATTTTCAAAAGATTCTTTACATTTTATACATTTGAAAACTTGTGAAATGGGACATTCTGCACAATGAGTATACTCAACTTTTTGAATACCGGACTTTTACTTGTAACAGAGTATTTCTACATTATAGTATTGATACTTTGGTAACTTAAGTAAAACATATGAGAACTTTTTCCACCACTGATGTAATTTGATCCTTTTGATCAAATCAAGCAGACAGCAATTAATGCTTGCCTGAGGACAACAGCTGCTAGGTGGATTTCAAGATACATTCTAAAGGAGTAACGTCGCCCTCTGATGGTGGTTTGCGTTCAAAGCCCGACGAGAGAACACTTGTAGTTCTCAAGTGACATTTGATAGGCCTATTATAATGTTGCAGTTATTTCAATGCATGGTTTCAGTGTAGGACATAATACTTTGTGTGAAACATGCAGGGGTCACCGCCATGGTGGCTTGTGGTGGACATTTTTGTCAAAATTCTATTTGTCACGGGTATGAGCGGACAATAATATTACCAGAAACACATAGAGAACTAGCCCTCAATGTCCATAACAGGTCTGTAACTCTGAGAGTGTTCAAATGGAACCAAATGGACCCTTACTGGTCCATTTGGTTCCATTTGTACACTCTCAGAGTTAAGGACGTCCTTGCAAGTAAAACATTTGAGAACCTGCTAGTGGACTCCTACTGTATGTGCCATAGTGTCATAGTAAATAATATATGTTTTTTTTATTAAACCCCGAAGACTGGTATTCAGTAATTAGGTCTTGTGATCAAAATAAGAACATTACAATGTTATGTAAAAAAAAAACTGAAAATCTAACCTTTGCCACGGTCAAGCACAAGTCTTGCCATGGACACATTTGTCCATGTACGGACATATTGATGGAAACATGACAGCAATCTCATTCTAAAAAGATACATCTCCACCTATTGTAATTATCTGGTTGGCAAAAGAAAAGCTTTTGTTTCTATTAGAATTTGCAATGTATATACATTATAGTTTATACTATCTATTGCAAAAATGATCTGGTACAGTTCATGCAGTCTTTGCGTTATAGCCGATTATTGTTTAAAAAAAGTACTCTCTGAGTTACGCCCCATAAGGGTCCATTTGGTTTCTATCAGTCATTTAGCTGGGGATCCCCTGGAACCCCCTCAAGGACCCCAGGTGGTCCCCGGACCCCACGTTGAGAACCACTGGTTAAGATCATTCTAGTTTTCCACATCCTTTTGTCTGACTCGTCTTTGCTGTCTGGACTTATTTGCACTGCTGTGGTTTCACTCTCTCTAGTTACATCACTGCTTCAATAGGCTGACATTGAGTTGACCTGACCAGAAGTTACTAATGACTAAGTGTACATCTCTAATAATACCCAGAGCTGTTATTTGGTTATTAGTTGCAGACACTGTTCTCTTTGTTAATACCTTTTGTTAAGGTTAGGCAAAATGTGTTTGGTTAGTGTTAGGGTAATCTCTCAAGAACAGATTCCGACCTGCGGTGGAATCTGTCGGAGCGGTTCGTCCTAACCAGTGCGCATTGGATACAAGTGGGCGTGCCTTCAGATCAGGAAGTGGGCCGCGCTTTACCCAATCAAATGTAGTGGGCGGGATTCACGTGTCCATCCACCATGATCCACCCTCCCCCCCTCGAAACTAGCCGAAACTAATTTAACAATAGCGTCCTCGGAGCGGACAAAACCACGGAAAGATATTCACATTTTAAATTACTCTTTCATCATAGAAACAAGTGGGCTTATAACCAAAACCATCCATGTTCTCTGGGAGAAGTGGTGTTAGTGTTCCGTGTAGAAATATTGTTAGTGGGAATGAAAACATGGTCGCACCAACCGGAAGTGATGCGCTATAGGCAGACATGAAACCGGTGTTTCCCTGCGCTCTAGTCTAACTATAATTATACTCCTGCCAGACTCCACAGAATATCAGAAAAGCAGAGGTCGCTGTTTTTCATTTTCTGTGGGGTCTGGCTACGCGAGACTAGTGTTAGGGAACATAAAACGCACACACGCACTTGTGCACGCGCACACACACAGTCTTTTTTTTCTGTATCTTGTTTTTCGTAACTGTAGGACTGCTATTTTGTTTTTGTTTTTTTATTTTTCCGATGAATTGAGTACAAAGGACCCCAATGGAAACAAGCCATAGTGCTTTCTTGGGTGTAAAATCCTCTTAACAGACCTTGTATTGAACTGTATTTCCCTGGTGCTTGTCTTTGCAAACTGTTGATAAAGTATTCAATCAAAAAAAAAAAAAAAATTCCCCCTCGGTATCAACAAGGGCCTGTCTGTCTGTCTATGTGAAGGTTACAGTATATAAAAAAATGTAATCATATGCACTTGTGAAATAAATGTAATAAAGTATAAAGACGTGTGCCACATAAATATTCATCTTTATTTAACTGTGGCCAAATGACATGCAGAGAAAGCATTAGGGATAACAGTTAAGGGATTCAAGCTTCAATGAGAAGAAATATGCAACAATGCATTATGAGCAGAAATGAGTGCACGTATGTGCGTGTGTACGTGCGCACATGCATGTGTGTGTGCATGTACTGTATGTGTTAGGACATATCACATATCATATTATACCGAAATGTGAAAGTAAAATGTAATAGGCCTATAGGATTACATGAACAGATACAACATATACCACAATGCAAGGCAGCAAGAATGTACTGTATGTAAGTAATCATGTCAATTTAATCATATTGAAAGAATATAAACAAAGAGGATTTCTAAAAAAGTACTGCTTGCCAAAAAGGTGTGAAATGCAGACTTAAAAAGAAAAGAATTCCAAGTCACTCCGTCTCATGTGAAAAAAATTGTAGATTTATTAAGAGCAAGGCAAATGAATGTGACCAACGCGTTTCGACCTAAAAGGTCTTCGTCAGGGTCTATCTGGCATTCTGGCTAATCAGTCACTTAAGTACAGCCGTGGATGAGGTGTCAATCAATCATGTTAATGCGTTATTACGTCATTAGTATATTCAAATGACATTTCAAATGAGCACAGTTGCCCCAATATATGAAAATAAAATAAAATCAAAAAAATCAAAAATACCAATATAAATTGGTAACCTCGAATATGCCTGGCTGTATGTCATAATCAGTCATACAGTAGCCTGTACACCTGAGTGCAGTAAATCATTCTTGGTTTTCTGCACAATGAAAGGTCAAATGTAGGCAATTATTGAAAATAATGTAAAAGTCAATATTATAGTTTTCTTTGATTGTCAGACACATAGAACTCCAAACAATTTCAAACAATCACTATTACTGTAACACTTACAGTACTGTTTGGACTAGCTTTTAACAACGTTAGCCCGCAGACCAACATCTTCATTCTCTCTGTTCCTTGACCAAATTTTGCGAAAAGAAAAGGCATAGAGAAATGGGTCTATGACAGCACTGAACAGGGGCAAAACCTGAACCGGTCTCGCTTTATCTGTGAAATGTTCCAGTTTATGCGCCACGTCGGGTTGTGATGTACGAAGTGAAGCTCCCACTATTCCCACGATATTGACAATGTGGAATGGAACCCAGAGAACAAGGAAGGTGATGATGATTCTTGAGATCAGCTGGCTTGTTCGCTTGGTGCTGGACAGAGCTGTCTCTTTCACCTTCCGGTGAAGGCAGATGTAGAAAGATGTCATGACAGAGAAAGGCACAAGGAAATAAAACAATAGCTCAAGTACTACGACAGCCAGAGTTTGCCCTTCAAGCTGTATTGGTCTTTTGCAGACAAAATGTCCATCCTGTATCCTGCCAGTGGAGGCAACCGATGGCCAAGTCATGAAGCAAGAGACCCCCCACAGTCCCACTAACAGAGCTCTCTCACCCTTTTGACCTAGTTGTGCCCACCTGTGATGATGAAGCACCTTCACGAAGCGATGGATGCTCATCAGAGTGATAGTGAAAATGTTGGCATAAAGGCTACAACAGAGCAGGAATGAGAGGAACTTGCAAAGTCCATAGTTCATGTCCCACGGTCGTAGTATGTCAACAATCCACACAGGCAGGCCAGTCAGACACAGCAGGTCACAGCACGCCAGGTTCAGCATCAAGAGTTGAGTGAAGTTGTTTTTCTCCAGTTTGCGTAGTAGAAGCATCAGCACAGCCCCGTTCCCAGGAATGCCCAGGATACAACACAGGCCTAAAACAACCACTGCGGTCACTTCTTCTGGGCTTGGGCTAAATTCCACGTGAGTTATGTTGGTTGGTGAAGTGAGGAGACTCGAGTTGTCCATTTCGTATCAAGAATGTTGACGGCACCAACAATGAGGTGTGAGGAGGGGCTTGGTGTTTTGGATCAAATGGTGTGTGGTTTATATACGACAGCAGGGTTTCTTTTTCCTCTTCCACTGCCTAACATGACCCCCGCACCATGATATTATTAGTTCAGTGTTAATTTTTTGTCTGAAACCTTCCAACCCATGACATCATCAATGGGGTATTTCAAGCTAATACAAACTACAGCCGTCTCTTCCTGGAAAGTTTGCATGCTGAAATAGAAGCCACTGTTCTTATATTAATTAAAACAAATACAAATAAAAATAAAGTTTGAAATGACCAAACCTGCCTACCGATGATGTCACTGGTAGGCAGGTTTCTGAACCGTCCACAGACCAAGTAGATAAAATGGTACCATATTATAATGTCATCTGGGGACCCCCAAAAATCATGTAGGGACCCCCCTGGGAGTCCCGACCCACAGGTTGAGAACCACTGCTTTAAGGGAGGACATTGTGAAAGGAAGGAGAGGAAGTGGTTTTCAGTGACGATCTCTGCAAAGGTGGTATGCCAAATTTAGCACCTTGCAGAGAAATGCACCCTCCCCCCCTGAACTTACGCTTAACTTATTAGTTCAGTTTACATTTGTAGATAAAAATGGTACCATATTATAATGAGCATTAGTGAATACCAAATATATGTAGTTGAAAATGGGTGAATTTTCAGGCCGTGACCCCCCAAAATAATCATATTTGAGCTAGGGAACCCCCACCCTGTTAAGCGCTTGGAATTGATGAGTCATTAGTTTGGCTCGGTTCTACAGATACATTTGTGAAAATAGCATATCTACAAGCGTTGTGAGCTTGTAGATCGGCTATTTTCAAAATGTTTGCATCCTTCTTATATTATTTGACAATTTGGCCAATGTTTCACCAGTTTTTATAGCATAGTTTGACCTTAAACGTCCTTAAATTGTGACTTTACTGTCATCTGGAGACCCCCAAAACCACTGCTTTAAGGGAGGACATTGTGAAAGGAAGGAGAGGAGGTGGTTTTCAGTGACGATCTGTAAAGGTGGTATGGCTGAAATGATGCCATTTGAACTTCTGTTGAAGTCTGGGGGCATTCCCATAGTGAGACATGGAAGTCATTCTAAGAAAGAGAAATACACAACTCAAGCTTCAAAGTTTGACAGTGTAAAGAAAATGAGTGGACAATCATGAAAGTGTTATACTGTACACCTTTCAAGACATGATTCATCTTCATGTTTCTGAATTCTCACTTGTACTGTATGTCATTGAGTCCCTACTGAGGGTCTATTGAGTTTTTATTTTTGACCGGATTGAATCTGGGCCTGCTACAGTATGAATCATGACATCTCAAATGATACCAAAATGTTTCTTTTCATAACGTGTTGATTGTCTGTTTCAGTAGGTATGAGACATGCACATTTCACACATAGAAAATGGAAAGATGACCCTAACCCTAGTGATAATGAAAGGTGTATTTTATAGACCGGAATCAACTATAAGAACATACATTTATTTGTAACAACAGAACACCAAACCAGGACAATGATGATTATTGAGATTAGCTGGCTTGTCACACGGCAACACATTCAATCATGTTGTGAACTTGTGTTATAGACTAAAGTACAACAGCTGTGCTTGAATTCAGAACGGGACAATGCAGGGAGACACAAACAATACACTTTTAATGTGTATAAACTGTACATTAAATCGAGACATACATTTGGTCTCACTAGATGTTCAGGCCTTCACGCCGAGATGTTCAGTTTCTATCCAGTTTCAGGTTTTCTCCATATGGGCATGTTACGTCTGTGATGTAAGCCAAGACAAACAATGTCCCAAAACGATGCTTTGGGACATCTCGCACACGTTTATACTGAAACACGAAAGGCTCACAAGCCACATTTTATATACTGTAGGATAGGATTACACAAACAGGTACAACGTATACCACAATGCAAGGCAGCAAGCATGTGTAAGTAACCATGGCTATTGAATCACATTGAAACAATATAAATTGGTAACATTGAATCTGCCTGGCTGTATGTCATATAATCAGCCATACTATTACACCTGACCTGAGTGCAATAAATCATTCTTGTTTTTCTGCACAATGAAAGGTAAAATGTAGCTATGATAGCAATGAATAAGGGCAACATCTGAACCACTCTCACTTTATCTGTGAAGTGCAACAGCACATAAACGAGGTGTGGGGAGTGGTCTGGTGTCTTGCATCAAAATGGTGTGTGCAGGTTTATATAGGACATATATGGTTTACATAGAGGAAACCCTGCTGTTTCCTCTAGACTTAGTCAACTGGACCCGAGTTGGCTCTGTAGGCCTACCACCTTTTTTACATCTACACAAATCTCTTCACCAAAATTAAGCTCTGAACATATCGCGTTGTAATGCAGTTGTGAGCTTAGATCAATTTTTTTTGGCAAATGTTCTCCCCAGAATATGGATGCTGGGGTTCAAGTGGTCAACAAATGTAGCTGGGGACCCCCCTGGAACCCACTCAAGGACCCCTGGAGGCCCTTTAGTGGGTTACTGAACCGCTGTGCTAACGTGACGTTAGGGATCGTGTAGCTCCGATCGGAACCTCTCCCTCCGCTATATAGTTCAGAGAAGAGATTTCGCTTCATTGGGTCCCGGCAGAGTGTGATATCGGTGAACGGTGGCCAACAGTACCAATTTTTACCTTTTTTCATTTATTGTATCCAAAAAGTAAACGTAGTCCTCCCTGCTCTCAGATGTTTGCAGTTTTTGCGAAAAGAACATTTAAGTGACGGGTTGAAACAAGACCCAGGCAGTTCCAAATTTTTGCGGGACTTCAGGGGGGTAAAACAATGAAGAAGAGCGAGAAAATATGGAACTGGCTGACTAAAAAAAACAATTTAAATGCTTGTTTTAACCCGTCGCTTAAACGTTATTTTCCACTAAATTTGCAAACATCTGAGAGCAGGGAAAACTACCTTTACTTTTTGGATACGATGTGCGGAAAAAGGTAAAAATCGGTACCGTTGGCCATCGTTCGCTGGTGTCACACTCTGCTGGCACCCTACGAAGCGGGACCTCAACACGGAGCTATCGTTGAGGTAGCCGCAAGCAACTCTTAGGACCTATTTTTTATGTCTGGAATCTAGAGTTGCAATACCAACCCTTGACACCCCATTCATCCAAACAGAAAATTACTTTCTGATTGTATTAAACAACGTTAAACTCACCAACATTGCAGCTACAATTATTCTGTCTATCTGCAAAATATGTATTTTTCGTAACCGTAGTTGTTGTTGTTATGATCTTCTTTCTGTCAATACATTCCGTGCAGGTGATTATTTTGGAGTTAATAATCACCTGAGTGTTGGAGTTTGGAAGCACTCGTTGGAAATCACTCATCACCTGCACGGAATTTATTGACAGAAAGTAGCTCATAACGTGTCAACGGTTTTTATGAAACAAAAACTTAAAGAGGATAATTCACGCTTTCTGTACAGCTGCAATGTTGGTGAGTTTAACGTTGTTTAATAGTTACAATCAGATAGTACTTTTCTGTTTGGATGGGCTGTCAAGGGTTGGTATTGCAACTCTAGATTCCAGATATTAGAAACAGGATCTAAGAGTTGCTTGCGGCTATCGTGGAGGGTGAGGTTCCAAACGGGACTAGGGATCGTGGGGGTAGATCAGGTAGCCAGAGAAGGTGCTGTGGCCGTGGTTGTCACACAGTCGTCTTCCGTACATGAGCTGGACGTACACCTGTCCCCCTTTGTCCACGGACAGTATGACGGTCTGGGAGGCGCTGTCCTCCGAGTCCTCCATGTTGTCCTCCCAGGCGCTCGCTATCACCTCGCCGTTCCTCACCAGCTGCACCTTGTAGTACAGCCTCTGCCCGGCCACGCCCACATTGGAGTAAGCCCTGAACGAGAAGAAGTACAGGCCCGAACGGGGTGCAGTGAAAATACCTGCAAGAGGGGGTCAGAGTTTAGAGGGGATCAATGTTTTTTTCTCAGTCCAAGGACCCCTAAGCTGAGAGAGACAAATGAAGCAGGGACCCCTACTACATGCTGCATAAAATTGTGTTAAACATTTTCATAGATAGCTTCATAGACTTGTGGTGGACAACACTATCGTCAGTGTTGTGTAAATTAATGTTTTCTTGTTCATGTTGGATTCATGTTAAAGTGCATTTTCAGTCATTTAGCCACGTAAATCCTCAATACTTACTTAGTAAACTTGACCAGACCTACATGGTCTGATCTTTTTCCCCTCAACAAAAAACCTTTGTCAAAAATAACTGCTCTAAAAGCTTTTTTGGAATGCCCCCTATTTGCGACCATAATATGACAAACCATCTTTCGTATGCTTTAGACTGTGTTGACCATTTGACGGCACCAGCGCAGTGAGCTCTCACCTATGCCTGGGTTGTAGCCGTCCCCGTGGTTGAGTGAGATGACGTTGAAGGGAATAGTGACGTTGGAGCTGAACGGTCCAAAGCAACTGGTGCTGAAGTTGAAGGAGGTTGTGAACGACACATGAGTGCCACCTGGAGTGTCAGAGAGACGGATGTTAACAAAGAGTCTGAAAGCTCACTGAAAGTTACATCTCGGAAGTATTCCTGGACCACCCATCTGACTACTTAAGTGGTCAGATTGGTCGGCCGTGTGTGATTTCAGAGCATTTTTATCTTTAGTGATCAAGGAATCGATTGTGTTCCGGGCTGGATTAACATGGAACTAACGTAGTATACTTTAAGTTCCTATTTACCGGTATCACAATGTGAACTCATTTTTCAAGATTTTTAAGAAAAAACACAATTTTTTTCATGTTACATTATTATTAAAATCTTTGTGTTTTGCCAATTATTTGGTGGCCCACTTGCAATACCCTCACAGCCCACAGGTTGAGAATCACTGAGTTAGTAATGTGTGATGACTTTAACATAACCCTGATGAGAACATAAAGTAGGTATTTGTATGTCAAGTGACAATTTAAGGACTTTAGGAGCTAACATTGGCCACATTGTCAAATAATATAAGAAAGAGGGATTTTTCTTTACCCTCACATTTTTTTTACCCTTTAAGCTCACAACATCTCGCGTTGCGAGACGTTGTGAGCTTGTAGATCAGCTATTTTCACAACATTTACCAAGTCAAACTAAATTGAATGCCTCAACTCCTACAATGCATTCCAAGTGCTTTGTCCGTTCAAACATGAGTATTTTTTTGAAAAGGTCTGAAAAGGTTGACAACCACTCCGTTCCAGTGTATTGTACATGTACCTATGACTGCCTCCACGCTGTCGCTCAGCGTGTCCAGCGTCCTCCACAGACTGAGCAGCCTGTTGAAGGTGATCTCCCTCAGCCGGCCGAACTGCCCATGAGCACAGCAGCAGCCCCGCTGGTGGTTGAACATGCACTCACAGTCATACGTGTTCTTGCAGGGCAGCTCCCCCTGATACGCCACTGTCACACAGGAGGATAAAGATGTTGATGAATATACACAGCATAGGCATAGCCTAATGTAATGTTTATCTAAATTACTTTACATTAAAAGCATGCATTAAAAGTTATAAAAAGACTTCATGGGCCCATAAAAGGATTATGTGTGAGATACAGTGGTGGAAAAGTACTCCAATTCTTTACTTAAGTAAAAGTACCAGTACTGCAATATAGAAATACTCTATTACAGTTTTACAAACACAGGATATGATGTTATCACCCAAAGTGCATTGGACTCTGCCTGGCAGGGACGTCCTACTTAAAGTACCAAAAGTAAAAGTACTAAAATGTTTGAAATTTAGCAGATCTACAAGCTCACAACGCGTCGCGATGCGACATGTTGTGAGCTTGTAGATCGGCTTTTTTCAAATAGCCTATGTATAAAATAGGGCCAAAGTAGTTAATGTATGTTTTATAATATCATAATTTATATCTGAAAAGTAACTATAGTAACTATATAAGTTTTCAAATAATTTTAGTGGAGTAAAAGTACAATATCTGCCTCTGAGATGTAGTGGGGTGTAGAAGTAAAAGTACTGAAAATGGGATATACTCCAGGAAAGTAAAAAATACCTCAAAAGTGTACTTAAGTACAGTACTTGAGTAAATGTACTTAGTAACTTTACACCACTGGTGAGATAAGATATCAGAAATCAGCGTCAACACTGGAGGCACACCTCCACCACCACCACCATCACCATAATAACAACAACAACAAAAACTATAATACCAACAACAGCTACTGACACTGACACAACAAGGACAGACTTGTGCCAAGAGACGTACGTACATGCATGGGGTCATGAGAGGAGATAGGACTCTAAATTAGTACGATACGCTGTGTTTTTTTGGGTTTCAAATACTGACTAATAATAGTTGACATGACAGAGGTTACCTGCTGCCTGGCGGTAGAAGTCCACATCGAAGCTCTGACCCTGCGCCCTCCCACTGAGATACAGGAACCCCAGGAGAACCAGCGTGCACGCCGCAGATCTCATCTCACAAGACATGAGGAACCTGCGTATAAGAGATGCTTAAGTTGTGAGAGGACGCATGCAGGAATAAAGCAAGAATAAAATCCCATGGCTGAAACATTTTGTCAGGCCAAGTGACAAGTCCTAATCTGTGATTTGTGAAACAGCATGAAAGGAGCCTCTACGCACTAGCACTCGGGTTCCTAAACAATTAGCACAATATGGCAGGGACATCACGGGCTCTCAGAAGGTGGGGGGGATGGACTTTCGGTGGACTATACCCCTTATTTTACACTTTGGCTATTCAAAAATAGCAGATATACAAGCTCATAGCGCGGCACCGAGTGCCGCGCTATGAACTTGTAGATCTGCTATTCTTGAAAAAGCGTGAAAAACATTTGTAACTGTCAAATGTAAACAAATTCTGTATTTTCAAAATGTTGTGTTTTTTGGGCGGATTTTGTTCTTTTTTTTCATGTTTTGGTTACTTTATTTCGGTTTTAGGGTTAGGGTTAGGTTATTTAATACTTATTTTTGCTTGATTTTATTGATTTATTATCAAAAAAATGTATATATTATTATTTTTTCAAAAAGTGGGGGGTATGAAATCACGGATCTGTGAGAGTGAGGGTGTCGCGTCGTACGCACAGTGAATGGCCGTGACGCCCCTGCAATATGTACAATCATGATGTTTAGGTATTATTCTAAAGTTTTTGTTGTTCTACAGCCAACAAGTTGAGCAAATTGCAGATTGAGGCTTTAACCTATTTGCTTTTTTGAAATATCAGAGACCCATTAGGACTTCTGAACATGTAATCTATTGTCAGTTTGACCCCTCTCAAATATAATTTAATCGTAAAATAACTAATAACTGAAAATAGCCGATCTACAAGCTCACAACACGTCGCAGTGCGACGTGTTGTGAGCTTGTAGATCTGCTATTTTCAGAGCACGGCATATCGCCACAACTGAAATCAGTCATGGCGACTGAGAACTTTAATCCAAGAGGATGGACAACAGTGGAGGAAACACATTACAGATTGATCATTAGAATAAACATGCTCTGAAAAAAGCACACGGCCCACCCATCTGACCACTTAACACGGCAGCCGTTCGGCTTAAACATATTAACTGATAAATGATGATGTACTGTATGACGGGTTGATCGAACCAGCAGCAAGGTCATTAAAATCAGCCCAATTTTTACCAGCTGCAACATTAAAGTAATGAACCCATTAATGCATCGCAATCCAGTAATATGATTGTGAAATGGATCATTCTGCATGATGAGTACTTTAACGCTTTGGAGTACTTCTTCCACAAATGATGAAAATGTGAGGCATTGCGGGTGAGCTGGAAATGGTTTGATGTACAGAAGCATGCAGTGGAAGGTCATCTGCTGAAAGGTCATTATAAAGAATTCCGTAACAACTGGCATCAAAGTGTTGTTTTACAAAGTGACCTTGTTGTATTTTATGACACATGGGGTGGCAGTGGCTCAGGAGGACGGCAGCTTGGGAATCAGAAGGTTCTTAGTTCCGATCCCCGGCGCCCCCGTGTTACTGTCAAAGTGTCCTTGAGCAAGACACTGAACCGTGTATGGTTTTCTCCACTGTGAATGTAATGCACATTGTAAAGTGCTTTGGATAAAGGTGCTATATAAATGCACCATTTTATTATTTGCACGCCTGTCCATGTTGATTTGACAATTCCAATTCAATGTGATTGATATTGAAATTCAAATACATAAGTCATACAAGATGAGTCAATTGCATAAAGAAAGCTAGTTCTTTTTATCAAGTATTTGTAGTCAATTGCATTGAAAAGTTAAGTCTCTGTATTTAATATATTAATCACATTAATCAACATCAATCATCATCATCATAGATAATAATAGATTACAATAATCTAAATAAGTAAATATAAATAGATAGATAGATAAATAGATAAATGGATAAATGGATAAATTGATAAATTGATAAATAGACAAATAGTCAGA
Source organism: Gymnoscopelus microlampas (assembly GCF_963454915.1). Classification (NCBI taxonomy): domain Eukaryota; kingdom Metazoa; phylum Chordata; class Actinopteri; order Myctophiformes; family Myctophidae; genus Gymnoscopelus; species Gymnoscopelus microlampas. The sequence goes on from NC_139939.1 coordinate 8,543,957, forward strand.
CAAATAGACAAATAGTCAAATAGACAAAATAAAAAAATAGACCTGCCAACAAGCCCTACAGTTATAATTCTGCTGAATGAAGTTAAGCTTGTAAATTAATTGAAATGTTTATATGTTGTACGCCTCCCCCAAAACGATTTAGAAGAAAACAATATTAAGTGGCCAGTTTACAAGTGACAGGCGATGAAAGGCCGGATCACAAAATAACCCAGATGAGTAGGTTAAGTATATTATAACAATAGATTAAATTGGACTGAATTAGCACACGCACACCAGGCTGTAACAAAAAAACTAAAAAAACACACAACAGGATTGGGGGCTGTGAGAATGAAAGTTTGCTGAGAGTCAACTCACCGTGAACGTTCCAATCGATCCACGTTTGAAAGCGAAAGCTCTGGCAGCAGAGTCCAGCCTGGGACAGAGAAGAAATAACCGAATGTCAGACTGAGAGAGTGAAAGCCAGCTGATGGACTGCCACTACGGCCGCCTCTCTGGTCACTTATATATCGCCTCCAGGTGTGGTCACCTGCAGCCATGGGGGAGGAGGGAGGGAGATCTGTGTCCAATGCAACTGACAGACCAATCCGTCTATTCTATTCACTCCGTCGAAGGTTTCTTCCCTCCTCCAGGCCCATGCTCCGGGGCTTAGAACCAAAACAATCCATGTGTGTGGAAGGCGAGAGCAGGACCCACCCTTGCACAGTTAAAATCCTGAGTGTTAACTGAGATCTGAATAAATGGACCCTTACGGATCCATTCATCACACTGTCAAAGCTCAGTTAACACTCAGGATTTCACAGTGTGAGAAGCTCCCCTGTGTAAAGTGCAGAGGACTGGAATGTCCTCTGGTGTGTGTGTGTGTATTAGGTTATTATGGGTCAGTGGTGTCAAGTTGGCCGATACCATCAAGTCGACTAAGCTTGTTTCTGATCTGACATGCAGCTCCATGCTGGAAGCATTGTCACTCTAATCCTGCACGGCCATCCCAGCGGAATCTCTAGTTCAGCTGAGGTGTGGGTGTGAGGGTGTGTGAGGGGGCTTGGGTTCATGCATGTTCTTGGACTTTTGTCTGTCTTGGAATATAAGGAAATCTGAAACTCGTGTCACGTTTAGAACAATGCGAGCTTGCTTGAGGGGAGGTTATCTTTAAGATACCGCAGATAGAGAGATAGATAGATTGATAGATAGATATTGATAGATATAATATAATATAGGCCAAATAGAATAGAATGGAATAAATTGGATATTGAGACTGGACAAGCTGAGAGTGAGTGCAATCTCTGGACCGGTAAACCACTTAAAGGGATAGTTCACCCAAAAAAAATGACTTATTTTCTATCAATTACACACCCCATGAAGCCTTGAATTCATGGATATTTTTTTGTTCTTGTGGCATTCCTAAGCAAATAATTTGATGACCGGCGGAAAGATGCCAATGTCTCCGGTAGGAGACTCAAAGTTGACAAAAATATCTCCATGAAGTGTCTCCATGCGGTGTGTAATCGATATTAAAAAAAGTCATTTTGGGGGTGAACTATCGCTTTAAGCCCAATACTTGGTCGACTGGAGTCCCTCGGGGCTCTATCTGTTTTCGCTCTCCACTAAATATCTTCGCTGAAAATAGCCGATGTACAAGCTGAAGTATTGTGAGCTTGTAGATCTGTTATTTTCTGCGAACGTTTCCCCCAGAATATGTATGCTGGGGTTTAAGTGCTTAATGTCCATCATCCACGTGTTATTGTACCAACCACGTCATCATCAGCCAGCTGCAATCAAAGCCAGTCAGAGTGGCACATTGTCCTCAGATAAGAATCTCACAGTCACATGATGAGCAAACAGGGACATTCAGGTAAAGTCATGCCATGCCAGTCTAGTGTTATGGATGAAAGTTACACTGGCAGGTAACTTCAGGGACTTTGCTGTACAAAGGGTATGGATCGTAAAAAGGATGCCTTTCCCTTTCACACTTCATCTGGGATTTTATACCAACAATGAATGGACAGAAAGGCTTGTAATGTTAGAGCAACGTGATGTGAAGCACGGAACCTGCTTGTGTTGGAGGTGTGTGTGTGTGTGTGTGTGTGTGTGTGTGTGTTATACTATACTATATTGAGGCTTTTTTTTTAAATCACGTTTTTCAAAACATTTCAAAATGTGTGATGTGATGCAAAGTGTTGTAGAGATGCTATTTTGAAATAATAATTAAAAATGTATATCCTATGATGTAATATTGCCATTTGAAGACAATTTTATTGCTGTTTTATACATTTGCCTAATCTTGCAGGATAGGCTCTATTCACAGCAGCCATATTATGAAGACATTCACAGGTGTTACCAATGATACTAATGAAGGCTCTGTTCCATTCTGGTCAGACGGAGTCAGAGTGCTGATATTGTGCAATGTGCATGTTGGCTCACTGGAAACACTCCCAAATGGCCCTTTACGGGTGTGTAACTCTGAGGTAACGGGTCCATTTGGTTCCATTTGTACACTCTCAGAGTTATGGGGGTCGTGGAAATCTGAAATTCAAAAATCTGAGAACTACTGTGCTACACTAAAAGGAACAGAGCCTTCATTAGTATCATTGGTAACACCTGTGAAGGAAGCTATAATTGCGACCGTAGGTCGCATTTACTATAGAAACCTGCTCCAGGTGTCCGTGCGTCACCCCGTCCCTCCGTCACACACGTCCCGTCACACTTTTGCCCTGCTCATATCTCCGCACCCGTTGCCCCGATCCATGCCAGATTTTGCACACACACTCCTTACCTGCCAAACTACACCCTCCAAGGACCCCCGGAGCTCCAGGGACCCCCAGCTGCCTCGGGGAAACCCAAGTGTAAAAAATGAGCACATGTGGACAAATTACCAAATGACCACCCCAACGGGGCTGCTCACGGGGCATTCCCGGGGACCACCCACTCCTGGTGCTCCAGAACGGATGCAAAAGTGGTGGCGCCCCCAGTGGAGGACCCGCTGCCACTGCAGCTCACATAAAATGCCGTAACTCGGGCTAGGAGCGTCCGGGAGAGCCGCGGCCGGTACCTATTCGTCCGCCAAGGCAACGCGGACACCCCACCCCTAATTTCTCACATGGCCCTCTTCTAGCGCCACCTTCAGGCCGCTTTTCACAACACATTTTTGCCCACTACTCCTACAGTTTTGCCCCTAAAAACACGCAAATTGCTACACACTACACAGTATGTGTACACTCATGTCATCAACATGCCTGCCACCACATTTCTTAGACCACCAAACAAAACTATACATTGCCCACACAACTAGGAACCAATCGCCGTTACAGCCCTCTTCTGTATACATGTGACCTACGGTCGCTTATCTCCCGATTAGGGAGTCTTACTGGTATGGCTGCTGTGAATAGAGCCTATTACTTGATACTGTATGTACATTCTTCTTTACATTGGTGACTAGAGAGAACTAAAGTCTTTCCTGTTACTGCATGTAACTTGATTGTCACTACAGCCACAGCTTGTCACAATCTTGGCCTCTGCCCCGGCTCTGTGTCCCACAGTCACTTCCAGTACCAACGTGACTCTGTGCCAAGTGTGTTCTTGACCTCGTTCTGCTCATCCCCTCCCCCCTCTGTGTGGCCTTGATTGAGAGACTGATACCACCTGGGCACCCAGCTGTGCTGCCTAGTTAATGAGACTGTCAGCGTATTTAACCCATTCAAAACAAAATTAATCCGCGTAACCACTTGAACCATTATTTTATACTTTGGCTGTTTCAAAATAGCAGATCTACAAGCTCTTGTTGATCTGCTATTTTTGAAAAATCTTGAAAATGTGTGCAAGTCTTTTAATATCTTTTTGAACTCATAGTGAACTCATGCTTCTGGGGATCCCTGGAACAAAATATTTTGAGATGGGGGTCCGTGGCCAAATACATATCATTTGGGGGGTTCTTGACAGGAAAAAGATTGAGAACCACTGATATTATAGCAACACAAGTTTTTTTCCAGAAAACTGTTTACTGATTTAGAAGACTATTTTTCTAGAAATTGCAGATCTACAAGCTCATAGCGCCGGCATACAGTAATGTGGTGACCTTGTCAACAAGCAGAAATATGATTGTTGTGAGCATTGAATGAGATATTAGATTCAAAACAGTTGAACATATACACAATGTCATAAAGGATTACTTGATAGCAGTAGGAATATGCTGAATAGTTTGAGGACATAATGTAATCTCTTTGTGGCATTCAGTAGTATGCAATATTTTCATTGTGATGTAAATTGGTCCATAACTATTTATTAGGGTATAATAAGGTTATTTCTAATAAAAAATATACACAGACATTTTATAGGTCTACAAATGGCTAAAATACCATTGAGAAAACAAAGTGACATGCTGCAAAATTGTTTTACATTTATTTTAGAAATGTAAACATTATACCTATAATGACAGACACCAGGTTGAAAGTGGTTAAACCATCTATGTAGAAGCATTCTTATGAATATTTTTAAGATAATGCAATCCACAACTAGGCTAATGATTGAGAAAGTGTTCATGGAAATCCTTTTTTCCATGAATGCCAGAAGCCAGTCTAAAGCTCTGAGGGATTTGGTTTATTAAAATAAATCTAGGACATGCAAAGCTCTGGATATTAGGCTCTCTTTGTTATGTTTTACTGACACAATAACAATAGCCATGGTGTCCTCTTCCATATAGTTCACAGCCCACACAACAAGATAAGATAAACCTTTATTGATGATACCCATGGGGAAATTCAGGTGTCATAGCAGCAACAGCAGTAAACATGAAACACAGGATAGGTACAGATAGAGGAGAGATAAGAATAAGATATCTGCACATAAATAATTAATATCTGCACTTGGTCTGTCCTATTGGTATATTCTACCAATAGGTATAGAAGTATACAATACATGTACAATCTATCACCAGTGAATACATGTATTTACATTAATATAACCTTAAGCCAATGAATATTATGCTGGATATACTGTATGTAGATATAATTATGTACAATGGAACATGGTTTAATTCTGTGAGAGTGTAAAAATGGACCTGCAAGGCTCCAAGTTAAAGGGATATTGAAGGTAGACCTTTATTCCTCCTGCCCGAGCAAATTCAGTTTAAGCTTCACCCAGCTGATGGCTGAGGGGTGGAGCTGTTAAGGGATTAATCAAGTGCCCCTGAGCTAGACTCTTTAAAATTCAACCTGGTGTCCCAAAATAGGGACACCAGGTTGAATTTAAAAGATGAGGTGTTGTAACAAGATATCACAATGTTACACGGGTCGAATGACAGAGTATAAATCAATCAAAATTTAAGTGTGTAGAGGCGCCGATGGCCTAGTGGTTAAGGAGCATACCACATAATATAGGCTCTAATGCAAGCCTAACAGCGAGTTGCAGGATTGATTCCTGTGCCCGGATACCGTTACTGCGTGCGTCTTATTCCCTGTCTAAAAATATATTTAAAAATAGTGAAACCCTGATCTAAAAAAGCAATTATAAGTATTGCGTGTATTAAACTGTCGTACTGAACAATTATCTAATGTGATTCTGTCTTGGGAGTGAGCCATGTTTCCTCGATCATCCTCCATCATTTGCATAGTGCGATTTTCATCTCTCTCTTCAGAGCTCCATATCAACTTTCGATTTTTAAAGAGAGAGAAAATACAAAATATACTATAATTTGTATTTGTTTGGCGTCATCCTTGTGCCACAGTATGTGTCCAGTTCCCAATGATTGCGTTGCGGAAATTGCGTGACTGCGGCATGCATTTTATGCATTACGCATTTCTCCGAATAAAACAAATCAATACATAAAAATGTATCAACCACTTAAGAACAATTGTCAACGGTCAATTGTTTTGCGGTAGAGTGTGAACTATATTTCAGGTAAACCAGCTGTAAAGGGGTGCATTTCTCCTTTCCGACATGTCACCTTTCCGACGTTGACGAACCCTATACCTAACCCTAACCCTAACCCTAACCGCACGCGGAAGCCACTAGTCGGAGTGGTGAGATGTCGGAATGGAGAGTGAACATCGCTGTAAAGTGATCCTGGTACAAAAGGCATCGTCCAGTGTTGCATATGTGACCGCATGCGTGTCGCATTACGAGGCGGGTCCTTTCACAGGCGTTAAATCCTATTCTTGCACGTGACAAAGAACATTTAACGCTCTCTCTGTGTTTTGAAACTGTATCCACTTCTGGAAATCGGCCAGGACTGACACAGCCTGGGGACATTGCATTAAGCGAGAATCTGGTCATTACCGGTTTCATGGCTCATGTGTTTACTGTTTGAGGTGTTTACATTTTAAGCCTGATTTATCGTCTCGGCGGGTGGAAACCTCATACGTCCAAAAATGTTTACATTCAAAGATTGACAAGCTCAAAACGTGTCGTTTCGCACCGCGTGTCGAGCTTGCAGATCCTGCTACTTTTAATGCTTTTGTGTGACACTGTAGTATGATCAAGTAGGGCATTAATGTATGCCCTACGTTTCCCAAGTTATCTGTCTAAAATGTATAAACATATTTTGAAAATAGCAGATCTACAAGCTCACAATGCATCGCTTGTTAATCAGCTATTTTCAAATAGCCAAAGTTTAAATAGGGCTGAAGTGGTAAATGTATGTTTTGTAATAATAATCAAAATCTACAAAGTAACTAGTATCTAAAGTTTTCAAATAATTGTAGTGGAGTAAAAAGTACAATATTTTCCTCTGAGATGTAGTGGAGTACTCCATTTGTACTTTACTTCTACGTAGAAGTAAAGGTATTGAATATTGGAAATACTCCAGTATTAAGAGGTGTTAAGAGAAGGGCAGATTGTGAGGCAGCAGGCAGAATATGGGAGGATGTAAAAGTAGATGACATAAATGGTGACTTCAGTATAAAACAAACATGTGCAATGTGAGGCCAGGCCGCCCGGAAGCAAGATAAACAAATCTTTTAATGTGAATTTCACTTTCTATACCTGTACATTGGTCGATATATTGGTATTTTGTAAGATGCATATACTTTATACATACAGTAAGTGAACCCAGTTCTGTCCAGAAATATTAAGTTGAATGTATGTGCATGATGACACTCACAGGTTCATTTGGTTATTTTGTACACTCTCAGAGTCAACTTAGTTTAACGGGTGTGTTATATTTTCATGTGAGGATAGAAATGTTCCGTAATAGCTAAATTCATCTGTAGTCATTATTTACACGCCATTGGTAACAAGTGTTTGTTCCATAATAACACAAACACTTAAACGTAAAAAATTAATAAATTTTCCGGTGGAACATCAATTTGCTCATCAACTCCTTGCCCAAACTCAAAACTAATCTAAAATAATTCCTGTCCTCAAAATTCAAGTGGACGTTTAACTTCTTGAACACCTTCATAGTAGAAAGCCCCATTCACCCCTCTTTTCTCTGTAAATATATCATATGATTCTACTGAGCTTTATTCCAATATGTATTGTATTGTATTGTATTGTATTGTATTGTATTGTATTGTATTGTATTGTATTGTATTGTATTGTATTGTATTGTATTGTATTGTATTGTATTGTATTGTCCCTGGGGCTTTTTGTGTTATCCTTAGTTAACCTTAGACTGTACTACCTGTACTGTTAACAATCGTGTTAATAAAGTATGCAATCAATCAATCAACCAAACAAACAATCAAATGTATTTATGTGTCCATCACTTATAGTTTCACTTGTTTATTCTGTATCCTGTGTGAATTCTCTCTCCTCATTGGATAAAAGTGGTATCCCAACCTGAAAACATATTTTCTGTTTACTGACTTACAGAGATTGGATAAACGAGACCCACTGTTACTGAACAAACACCCAAGTCAATAGCAATGAT
>NC_139939.1:8559317-8594317 GCF_963454915.1 Gymnoscopelus microlampas
TAGGTAGCGTACTGTTATTTTATGAATTCATTTATTTGTAACATAAATCATACATTTCTATGGGACATTTGTCCCACATTGCTAAGTTAAATAAACAGAGTATTTTACTTTGTATTAATGCAGTATTTCCCAAACACTGGGTCGGGACCCATGTTTGGGTCGGCTCGCTGTCCCATTTTTATGGGTCACAAGTAAATATAATTTATTTTTCTTTTCTTTTTTTACATTTACTACAATTTTGTTTTATTATAATTTACTTATTTTCAAAAGGTAAAAAAAATCAAACAATTTCAGAATAGAAAAAATATTTTCAAACGTTTTTCAAGATAATTAAATACAAATAAAAATACAACTTATAAGAGTAGTGAAAATAGCTATCCTGGGGAGACATCAAAAAGTTTGGGAACCCCTGTATTAAGGTGTAGAAAATGTCTGCAACCGGTCCAACAGGCATCTATTTACACTTCCTTCATACTGTAGGCTGAGGGACTACTGGTGATACTTCTCTTTCACCATGCTGTAGTTGAAACATCCGTTCCTCCGTCAAAAACCTCGGTGTCACCTTTGACAGTACCTTCACATTTAATACACATATTAGCTCTGTTGTTAAAAGTAGTTTTTTCCAATTACGCCTGTTAGCAAAAGTTAAACCCTATCTTCCACCTAAACAGCTGGAGATGGCAATCCATGCTTTTATATCATCTAGATTAGACTATTGCAACTCCCTATTCTCCGGTATCGATCAGTCCTCACTCAGGCGCCTGCAGCTGGTGCAAAACGCAGCTGCTCGCCTCCTCACTGGTACAAAAAAGCGAGAGCACATAACCCCAGTTTTAGCTGCCCTGCACTGGCTCCCTGTACATTTTAGAATAGATTTTTATTCACCTACAAATCTCTGCACGGCCTGGCCCCTGTATACCTGTCCGAACTTCTGGAGCCCTATATTCCAGAGAGAGCACTAAGGTCAGCCAACCAGTTGCTCTTAGAGGTTCCCATAACCGGGCTGAGGAGTAGGGGTGACCGTGCCTTTGCTGCTGCTGCTGCTGCTCCAAGGCTCTGGAACAGCTTGCCCTTCTATATTAGAAGTGCCAATTCTATTGAGGCTTTTAAATCCCTTCTTAAAACACACTTTTATTCCTTAGCTTTCAATCTCATTTAAGCTCATGTCTTGATCTCTTGTTGTATGCGATTTGTGACTTTGTTGTTGTTACACTTGCATACTTTCTTGTTTTGATGTTTTCTTTTCTTTTTTTTTGTCTCACCATGTACAGCACTTTGGTCAGTTTAGATTGTTGTAAATGTGCTTTATAAATAAAGTTTGATTTGATTTGATTTGATTTGATTTGATCCTACTGATGGCATCTCAGCCTGGTCTGGAAACCTTTGGTGTTCAGCTGGTAGCACAGATAAGATCCATGAAAACCATTGTTTCCAGGCAGCATCCCACACTCCAGGCTGTCTATGATGGAACTTTAAAGGCTAGGCAGGTGAGCTCAACTCACTGAACTTAGTTCCGGGTGCAGATTCTAAACATAGCACATTAACAAAGTAAGGTCTGCACTCGCAAAACAAGTGTTAAGGCTTTAACAACAATAAACAAACCTCAATCTTCTGGCCTTGATCAGCATTTTAATCACCATAGTAATACACAATATAATATCAATATAAAAATATATATAGGTTATACAATACTAAAGTTAGGAATACAATAAATAGATTATAAAATAGGCCTACAAATCCAACAAGAAAACAACAGGATTTTTCTATTACAAAAAAGCAATTCAATACCAGTTCCTCATTTAATACCTTAGGGAATTATGTATGTATAGAGTGAATCTAGTACGCGTCTCTTTTGTAAAAGTAAACAATCTCTATCAGCTATTTGTTTTCATGGGACTCACCACTTCAATACCATGCCTACACACCTCTTATGTCCTACTGGCTACCAACACAACAAAAACAACAAGGACATTTCAAAATATAAACTACAGGTACATACTTTTAAGGTGTAGGAAAGAGCCACACTTGATCATGACAAGTACAGTTAACAGTTATTACAGGGAAGGTTAACTGGGGGTAAGAATAGCCAAGAAATGTTGAAGTTTTATGTACTATGTAACTTTGTTCATCAACCTATCTCTCAGATCTCATGTTTATTAGCAAAAATATGAGGAGTAGTGGAAAAGGCCTTTCCCACCACATCTTCTATACTAAATTGATTTCATGAGTGTTTGGTCCACAATGTCCTCACGATTCTAAATGTACTTCTTTATATTGTTTTTATTATTTTGGAAAATACAAAACCCCTTTTTCCCCCTTCTTCTTCTTTAGGATGTATTTGTTTGGAGGTGAAGCAGACTCCCTCATCATCATCATTGCCCTGGGAAGGAGACACCTATGAAGGGACCAGGGAGGTCCGTGCGACCGGCCTTGCCTTTCCCTTTGCCTGATTCGTCGAATCGCTCCTTGGATGATCCAGTGTACTTGGTGGTATCTGTCAGTCTGTCCACCGTCGCGGCTTTCGTCACTTTCTAAAGAAGTTCAAAAAAATAAAATAATCACAGGGAACATTAATCAGGCATGCACGCACACCCATGCACAGCACAGCACACATGCATTGCATGTACACACACACACACCCGCACCCGCACCCGCACCCGCACCCACCCACACACACACACACACACACACACACACACACACACACACACACACACACACACACACACAATCACAATACACACTCAGCCAGTGGCATGCTCTGTCGTATTAGAATTACATCATTTATATTTGCTGGTAACAGATGGATGGGTGGGTAGGTTGTCAAACACTCACAGTGACTCCCACGTTGGCAGGTTCCTTCCCTGCTAAGAGACCATAGATCTGCTGCTCTGCCTCCTGCGGGCTTTTCCCTTTAAAGCGCTTGGGAGCCAACTCTGTCAACGCCTGCTTGAACTGCTCAAATGTGATGACACGGACCGACTTTGCTCTGAGGACACACACACACACACACACACGCACACGCACACGCTCATGCACACGCACACGCACACGCACACGCACACACACACACACACACACACACACACACACACACACACACACACACACACACACACACACGCTCGCTGTACTTTAGCTGCACTCTTACTGCACAACTGACACAAATTTATACAACAATCTTTTTGCCCCAAACATTATGACTATCAGCATGGTCACGTGATCTAGCAAACATTGACAAGTAAACCAACCTGTGTTATATTTACACAATGGCTATTGGTGATGAGGCAGTGAAATCCTTTCTGTGTGCTCGTATGCATGTGGGGCAACACTAGGGGGCAGCAGTGACTCACGAGGAATTCCTGAGCAACTCCACCCTGTGCCAACCACTCACCTATCTCCAATCAAGCTGACAACTATTCCCCAATCACTGGGGTATTTAAACCCAACATTCAAAAATGGCGGTGTTTCCAGTAACCCTCCATCCCTCCCTCTTCTTTTCTACCTCTTTCTTATTCTACAGGTTCCAGGCAGGGTCCCTCAACTTACCTCTGCACAGGTTTACGCCTTGGTCCCCTAAGCCAAAGTATCTGGGTCCACACGACCCCCTCGGAACCTCCCTCCTTGACCACACCCCCTCCTAATCACACCTGCCATCCCATGCTCTTGACCTTAAGCCGCACACTCCACGCATGCGTGTAGTGATGACCTTAGATGATCACGCCGGCAGCCCAAATGTCATTCTCGTGCCCATGGCCGTCTAAGCCACACACTCCACGCTTGCGTCTAGTGATGAACTTAGATGACCATTTCGCGCTCTGCATCCTTGGCCGTTCATGCGACGCGCCCATAAACGACCATACTCCTGGGTTTATTCAATAAACAGCCTATTTTGTGTGATGCTCTTTCCTAGTGAACTATTCAGTACTATTTCACCGTGTTTCACCATTAAAGCTGCAATCTGGAATTTATTTGAATGAATTCAACTTTATTTAACCAATCTGTGCTAACTAGTGTGTGTGTATGTGTGTGTGTGTGTGTGTGTGTGTGTGTGTGTGTGTGTGTGTGTGTGTGTGTGTGAAACTGATACATTCTAATGTGAATTCTAATGTTAAACCTCCGCGTTTGAAACCTGGCACAGGGGTTCTTTCTTTCAGGAAGTGTATGTTCTCCATATATTTGTTGCCAATCAGTACTGATTCGTTGGGTTTCCTCCCTCTGCTTTACGCTTAATACATGCTAAGTAGTCCTGCCAGTGCCCTTGACCACGGTACTGGCATTACAACTGGAACGAGCGCTGCTCAGTGGCTGCTCACTGCTTCTTAGGATGGGTTAAAGGCAGAGGACACATTTCCCCAACGGAACAATGAGGTCAAGTGAAATATCTTACTTGACTTTAGAGAAGACGATGTCCACATCTGTGGAGGTGACGTTCTTGCCGTCGATGATGCCACAGTCCTTACAAGTCTTCACAAAGTTCTTCCCGTTCATCTCCTTGCCCGTGGCCTTGGTGTCTCCATGGACAGCGAACTTCTTGAAGGTGGTCTCCACATCTGCTATGGACACTGAAGTATCTGCCATGCTGGTGTAGCACATAGGCATACAGTACACGCACGCACGCACGTACGCACGCACGCAGGACATATTTCCCCCCCCCCCCACACACACACACACACACACACACACACACACACACACACACACACACACACAGAAAAACATATTTCTTGTGAATAAAATGTTATTTTGACCAATCTGTATATGGTAGTCAGAGTATACAATACAACTAACACAACTGCTGTGGTTGTACTGTAGTTTGTCTACCTGCAGTTGAGAAATGTATATCCGGTGGTCAGATAGGACCACTACTGGTTGACGCGAGAGTTAATGCATGGATCTCAAAATGCAATTCAACCAATAGGTTATGTATAGAGAAATTGCCATTGTTTGATCTTTTGAAAATAATATATTTATCTGTAAATGCATCTATATCTATCATACATAATGACACACACACACACACACACACACACACACACACACACACACACACACACACACACACACACACACACACACACACACACACACACACACACACACACACACACACACACACACACACACAGACAGACAGACAGACAGACAGACAGACAGACAGACAGACAGACAGACGCGTGCGCACGCACGCACGCACGCACGCACGCACGCACGCACGCACGCACGCTCGCACACACACACACACACACACACACACACACACACACACACACACACACACACACACACACACACACACACACACACATACACACACACACTCTCTCTCTCTGTTTTAGCATTATTAAATGAATTGAAGTATAAATGTTGGTAACATAACTTATGGTAAAATAGCCTTAATGCCATGCTTATTTTCCAGTTTTGAAAAGAATGATAAATGATGATAATTACGAATTAACAAAACCACAATAATAGCATTAGCCTAATAGAAATGACCAAAACAGGGCACTAATTAAAACCAAATAATGTGGGCTACAGTAGGTGTATTTATAAGCCAACTGTAAAGAACAACAAATACACAATAAAATACCTTACTTTTTACATCACGATTAGACACATCATGCTAAAGGCTTTAGAAAACAGAAGTTATCACATCGGCTGTTATGGAGATGTTTCCATTACATAGCAAGCATACGTGAGTACAAACAGCTAGTTTGCACTGCATTTCTCATGACCCCATTGTACAGCAGTGGCCTGTGGGCTTGTAGATGGGCTATTTTTGGCACACACTACCATCGTATGACGGCTTGACGCAGAGACGACGCTCACTGATAAAAAACATCCCAGAGAGGAAGCATAGTGGTCCGGTTCATACCTTCCAAGTGACCGGTCGATGAGCACTGATGCTGCCTGGGGAACCCTGAGCTGATGCTGATTCCTGACACCCCCAGACTCCTGTAATGACGGCACGGTGGAGGGATGCAGGGATGGAGGAGAGGAGAGAGAGTGAGAGAGAGAGAGAGAGAGAGAGAGAGAGAGAGAGAGAGAGAGAGAGAGAGAGAGAGAAAGAAGAGGAGGAGAGACGGTACCGACCAGCACAAGATATATATGACGTCATCGCAGTCACATTAGCCACAGATTGAGCATTGTTGATCGTAGTTTTGAAAATGTTGTTCTTGGATTTACATCAAAAAGGAGATTTTAAATTGTTCTTATCGTTATGATTTGTTTTAATCCAACTGTTTGAACACTAGTTTTAGCAAAGCTTTGGAATAAAACACGAATCAGAATGTTCAAAATGCATTTATGACACACTATCAGTTGAGAGGGTTTGTAACTTTTAAAAGTGTCACATCTCCTTCTTCTCCCTGCCTCCTAGCTTAGCCCATAGCTGCCTCTGCCACCCTCCCCCATCTCTCTCTCCCCCCCACTCTCTCTCTCTCTCTCTCTCTCTCTCTCTCTCTCTCTCTCTCTCTCTCTCTCTCTCTCTCTCCCTCCCCCTCCCCTCCCCCTCTCCCTGTCCCCCCCCTCTCTCTCTCTCTCTCTCTCTCTCTCTCTCTCTCTCTCTCTCTACACAAGACGCCTCTTGTCTTCACAAAGATGACAGCAGTCACAGCAGCCAGCGGCCCACCAAAATGGAAATAAATCCAACAGCCGTTTAGCAGGCATCATTCCACACAAACACAACACAGAGACTATGAATATAAAACTAGAGTCTGTAGTCGATGACATCTGTAGGCCAAGGCCTATTCAATTCAATGTTTGAGATAAATACTTCATTGGGAAGTTACTTTTTATAACTTATTTAATTGTGTGAGGTCTAAAGTTAGGTATTTAAAGCAGCACTGTGTAACTTTCCTCCCCGGATTTGAACCTGGTTTCCTGCTTAAGTGCTAAGTGTTTTTTTTTTACCGTTGATCTAATAGAGCCGGCCTGCTTGCTCACGGGATAGATTGAATCTTGACCATCAGGTCAAGATCCTGTGTTTAGGTGAGACATGACCTTTGACACAATCTAAATGTCTCTAGACGCTGGCCCAGAACAGACAGGAGTGGAGATCCTTTGTTGCTGCCCTACATGCCAGCCGGCATAAAGGGCAGTAAGTAAATGTCTCAATAAAAGAGCAGGGAGACAAAATACGACCACCGCAATAGTATACGTTATATTGTATTAACATACTCTACCATACAGATTGGACAAAATGTAATTTTATTCATTCAAAAAAGTTACATAGTGAGGCTTTAAGTAACTTTCTTCAACACTAATGATTAGAAAGTATTAAAAGTGGAATTTGAAAATATATGATAAACCTTGCAATTGATATGCCATGGTTGGTATGAAAGTGGTTTTGGAGACGTGTTCTATAGAGGCAACATGCGATTCCAACTTTAGCCTGGTAAACCCTCCCTCCGGAAATCTCATTTCCATTTGATTCCAGGAGTGAGTCTGGCATGAACGCCCATTGTGGCAATGTGGATGTGGGCGGGAGTAATACCGTTGACTGACAACCCCTTCAGCCAATGATCGTTGTTCCCCTTCAGCCAATTGCAGTGCATTTTACCACCTCCAGAGCTAATGTGACGCAACGGGACTTTTGCGATGGCCATGCCCAAAATAGGTTGCCTTATTCGGATACATGCGTATCACTGCCCGCCCCTGCCGGTTCTCTGAATTTTTATTTTTAAATAGGCTCTGTCATGATTAATTGACCACATACATGAAGTTAAACAACACAATTCTATCCAAACAATATCTTAAAAGTAAATTCCGTGCCTCAAAAAAGAAGTTTGAGAGCGTTTTAAAGCCGAAAATAAGAAGTGAAGGCACTCGCACAAACAACAATGGCTGCCGTTCGTCTATTGTCGGCTGCACTCAGGCTGCACTCGGCTTCATTCGGGCTCACTCGAACTCGCCACCTGATTGGCCAACTGTCGCTGTCAATCACAGAACGATGAGCGACGACGCTGATAGGCTCGTTTTTTTTGTAATGCGCTAGATACGCCCATACAAGCCTTCATGCCAGACTCACTCCTGGAATCAAATGGAAATGAGATTTCCGGAGGGAGGGTTTACCAGGCTATTCCAACTTGGGTATGATGCCTACTAACACGGTCTCACTCCGAAAACGTAGCCGGTTGCCTTTTTGTCAGAACCCCGCGACGGAGCCGAATGCCGTCGCTGGACGCCAGCGACGTAATTATGTGCCTTCCACGGTCACTCATAGACATTCATTGAGGTCCAAAGACGACACATTGCGCCGTCACAGGCGGGCCATTGATAATGCATTGGCATTTCAAAACGTGCGCTAATAAGCTTGTTTGAAATGCACCAGACCACACGCCACCACCCACAAAAACCTGTAAATATTCTGAGTATTTACATACTAGTTTGGTAATTTTTCGATGAGTATTTGTTGAGAACGACACTTTTATTTAACTTTTGTATACCCGTGACGTCAACGTCACATTACTTCCGTATGACTTGATTGACAGTAGTAAAGATCCGATCAAAACTATTTATTTTAATCTAATAGATCTATATAAATGATCTGCTTGTCCACTAATCAATTATTCTGGCACTTAAATGCCTAATGTATGAACAATTCTAGCAATAAATAATTATTTGTAATTTCTTGATTCCTAGCACTCATAAAATCCCGCCTACTGCATCCGGATGTTCACCACGTACACATACATGAAAACAAACATAACGTTTCCGTATCCGTTCTGAACCAGAAATGTGGTTATAGGCACATTTCACGTTCTGTAAAGGTTCTGGCCTTCTTTTAAAGCTTTTTGAAACAAATAACAGCAGTCTTTTGCAGTCGCTTAGGAACAAATAGCAGCATTTATTTTTTCTCAAAACGATTTCATGTTTTTTGTAACATTTAGGACGTAAACAATCATATTGAGGGGGCAGTTGTGCAGCAAAAACGTCATTACCAGCGTTGCCAGATTCTGTGAGAGAAACAAGCAACCACTGGTCTAGGAAAACAAGCCCAAAAGAAGCAACTATGGGCCACATGACTCATGAGCACTTCAAACATATACGTCAGCTGCTTGAAAATAGCAGATCTACAAGCTCACAACGTGTCGTGATGCGACGCGTTGTGAGCTTGTAGATCTGCTATTTTCAAATTCATTTTTGGGGGAAATTATAATAAGCATACCTGGCAACACTGGTATGCATATGTGCGTCTATGCCTCCCATGATGCATTGCATTGTTTTTCAACTACATCGCGGTAAGTGAAGTCTTGTTACTTTTTCATTTATTTAATAGAAATACATGTTAAATCTGCACCCCCACCACCACTAAATCATAGAACCACAACACAGGGTTGTTGCTAACATGTTAGGGTGTGTACAGTAGCAAGTTGGTCGGTCTGTATAAGTTTAAAACTGTTTTACAGTGGACATATCCCTAAGCTAACAAGCCATAACAAACAAACACAACAACATGAGCTCGGCTATTTGTGTGTGTCCCTCTTCATTTGTGTGTAGTTATGTATTCTATATGCCATGTTTGTTTGCACAACACTAAAGGCAAAACGAAATGTAATCATTGTTTGTGTTTCCCATTCTGAGTGTACAAATGGATGTTTTATTATGAATAGAATACAAAAGGATCCTATTGAGCCATAGTGCTTTCTTGTGGTTTAAGGGTTTGGCCATTTTTCATATACCCTGTGCTAAGTTTGTTTATAAAGACCAAGAGATCCTGAATATCAGTGCTTATATTGTTTAGTTACAGAACTGTAAGGGTCCATTTGGTGGCCACTGGAATATTTGATCTTAAGTATTATGCATTTATATCTTCATTTCCCTCCCCCCTTTACAGGTTTCTTTCTTTGTCATTCATCACCTTGTTCCAGTGAGTACCAACAACTTAAAACACAATAACACAACCACACATCTTTAACTCACAGCAAATACATGACAGAAATTGGAATAATGTGTGTTCAGTGTTGGACAAACTAAACAAATGTAGCACTCTATTCTACAAAGTTATTCTTTATTAAAGCTCTCTTACAAAATAAGTAGCTACACTTCTATTTGACTCAGAGTCATTGAATGAAACACAGAACTGTAAATGCTACAAATGGATGCACGTGGATAATTCTCTATGAATACCAACTGTACTCAACTCATTTGGTGTGCTGTTGAAGATGTATTGATGTAGCTTTTGTCAACCTGGTGAAGAAAATAGATAGAAACTTGAAAGCTACATCATTCTGAAAATAGTTGTAAAGGTTTTGAATGCCAGACTCTCACTTACATATGTTTTTAATTAAAACATTTGAGTACTTTATCCACCACTGGTTCTACACACCCTGCTTTCAAGTTTAGTCCCATTGTCATACAAAGTGTTTTGTTTTGTGCAGCCATTGTTCTGCAACCTGTTAAGTACTGGGAGCTGATGGTACTGTAGGTGTTGCACGCTATATGAGCAAATCAAATAACAGCATTTATTTTTATTTTATTTATTATTATTTTCTAATCAAACTGATCCCAATCCTGTTTTTTGTTTTGATCCAGATTTGAGTAGGTTTTCCTGATCTCATCAGATATCAGAGTGCTCCCAATCCTGTTTTTTGGTTTTGAACTACCCCAAAATCCAATCTAGATAGGGATTAAAAGTTTTTAACTTAATGAGAATTAACACTTTACCCAATTTTATTGTAGGGTTTTATCTTAAATAGCTGATCTAAAAGCTCACAACACATTGCTATGCAACATGTTGTGAGCTTGACGATCTGCTATTTCTGAATAGCAAATTAATATAATTTGGGGTCCTTGACATTAAACATTTACAGTGCCACAGCCAGAAGAGTGTATTTGGTTCCTTCTGTACATTCTTACAATTATTATGAATAAATACATTGTGTAAAATTCTGGTTATTTTCTTTGTCTCAACAGTTCCAAAAATGACACGACCGAAGAAAAAGACATGTCCCAAATGCCAAGCCAATATGGAGGCCAGGAGGATGTCCTGTGGGACATGTTATTCTCTCCAATCAAAACCAGCAGTGGCTGCCAAAGTACTCAAGTATGGCCCAGAGTGGGCCAAAAGAATTGTTAAAGACAAGAATGTGTCTCGCCAAGTGGACAATATGTGCAGTAAGTAAAACTATACGTAGATCCTTCTAAAAATCATGTAAAAGTTGTAAGAAAATATATATTTTTACCTTGATGATTATTATATCAATACAGCTCATGAATAAATCTCAAAATATTAGAATATTACATAAGACCAATCATATAAACAATTTATAATATAGAAATATCAACCATCTTCAAGGTATGTTAATTTATGGACTCAATACAGTATTTTTAGGTTGGCTCAGACAGGGTGCCTTTTTTCCATGTGAATAATCGCATCCTGTGTGCAGTGGCCTTTATAGTGTCCCCCCCCCCCAGCTGTCAGCTTATTACATGGTCTTAGCTAGGTAGGTAGGTACTTTATTCTTCCCCGAGGGGAAAGGCAGCTCTCATAGAGACATCAATAAAAACACATTAGATGAAACAAAAAAAATGAATAATAAATAAATATGCATCTAAGCATCGTCAACCTACAATATTAAGAAGACAGACCAAACACTACTCAAGAGTCCGATGGCTTGCATCCCACATCCCCCATCCTAATCAGCCTGATCAAGCCAACCAGATGAGGACTTGTACAGTCTTATTGCTGCAGGCAGAAAATATCTCCTATAGCGCTCCTTCTTGCAACTTGGGACTGACTGTTACATGTAACAGTCTGTTGCTGAAGGAGCTTTTCTGCCCTGCCACAGTAGTAGGGAAGGAGAGGGATTGTCCATGATGGCCACAGTATCCAAAGTGGTACCGAGGACAGAACCAGCTTGATTCAGCCTCCTGCTGTCGCCTTCCTTGATACTACCCCTCCAACATACCGCCGCATACAGTACTGCGCTGGCCACTACTGATTGATAGAACATGTTCAGCAGAGTCCTACACACCAAAGGAGCTGAGCCACCTCAGGAAGTAAATCTGCCCCCCGCCCTTCTTGTATAGGACATCTGTGTTCCCAGTACAGTCAAGTTTATTGTCCAATTGCATGCCCAGATGCTCTGGACTACCTCCACATCTCCCTCGATGGAAATGGGAGACAATGGGGGAGCCACCATCTTCCTAAAATGCACCACCATCTCCTTTATTTGGCAATTTTAGTAACAGGTGGTTCTGTTTGCACCACCTGACAAAGCTGTTCACCAGTCCTCTGTACTCCATCTCTTAACCTCTACTGACACATGCCACAATAGCTGAATCATATTCTGCATATTTCTGCAAAGGACAAGTTGCTGGACTTATATACTTGGCTGTCCTGTATATTGCTATTCTGTGTTAAATGTTTGTTTTTATGTGAATATAAATGAATGTGTTAGTGTCATCCACATTGGCTTTTAAATGTTTTTATTTTATTTGTTTTTGTGAGCTTGCAGTATGACATCCAAGTATGTCATACTGTATGTTGTAGTATAAATGAGGCTTTTAAGAGTTTCAGAAATGAATGACTTAGACGTGTTCCCAGAGAACATATAGGTTATCCCGGTCTGAATGGGTTGTGTACATTCATTGAAATTAGCCAAACTATAATTATTGTCAGCGAAGATTTGTAGTGTAGAGTGGCAACAGGAGGGGGCCTAGTATAGAGCACTTTGGAATCAACTAAGTATAGGTTTTAAGTGGTTAGGCACTTAAACCCTATATACTTTGTTGACTGGAGTCCCCCATGGATTTGTACTTGTTCCCTTTACACCCAATCACTACAGCATCACTAAAGACACATAGATTTGGCTAATTTGCCCAATTTTTGTCCACAGCTAGGCGTTTATCTTGTGCTGCTTGTTGTGACTCTGGCATAGTTCTACAACTTAACAGCATTACCCCACATTGTCATTGTTTTATAGTAAGACATTATGATGTCACGTGAAGGCTTGACCAATCATGGAGACACCTAGCCTGGGATCCAGCCTGATTCGCTACGTTCGGCGGACTTTTTTCTCTCTCTCCGCTTATCAGTCTGGAATGCCTCCTATCTCCAAGGGAGGCGGGACATGACAAACGTTTCGAGTCGTGCCGTGGCTTCTGATTGGTCTGTGGTGCGGGGCGGGACAAAAAAAACAGTGGGATCGTTGTGATTCGTCATTCGTTTGAACAACATCCAATCAGCAACGACGTTGCCTAACGTAACATATGTAGTTCCAGTGTAGTTCTGCAAAACGAGTCAATGGGGTGCGTTCCAGACTGAGAAGCGAAGAGAGAGAAAAAAGTCCGCCGAACGTAGCGAAGCAGGCTGGATACCAGGCTAGGAGACACCACCCTTTTCCCCTCTGATGGGCTATGGGCATAAACAGCCCCTCTCTGATTGGCTATGGGCATAAACACAGATGCATAGAGATTCAGAAAATGTATAGATAGATGTAAAATACTGCTGACATTTACAAAGCATCATGGCTTAATGAACTTGTCTTTTCATCCTTCAAGTTTACAAGAAATGTTCCCAGATGAAAAGGTCCCAGGTCTACCCATATAAGGAGATAACAGGGAGAAGGACAAATGAGGTAAAACAATATAGAACCCTATCTGTCTGTGTGTGTCTCTCTCTCTCTCTCTGCACACACACACACACACACACACACACACACACACACACACACACACACACACACACACACACACACACACACACAGGCTACATACACACATAGGGGACATTTCTGTTTGGTCGATTATTGCTCTATTGTAACAAAGGTTCTTGGCAATAACTGTTATACCGTTGGGACGCATGTTTATTTACTATTTAAATGGTTCCCCATTTGTAGTGAAGATGCAATTATGGGATGAGCATTTATGGGTTGTGGCCACTAAAAATGTGACAAATCAGTCAGGGGGTCAGGGTTCCTACAAGGGTTTATTAAAACAACCCACTGTTCCAGTAAGTTAACTTCACGTCACCAGGCTTTCTGCTTTTCAATAGTGTGAGGAACTGTGAGGTCATTTTACTGCTCAGTGCTCAGATCCTGTTCAGACTACTTTAACCAGTAATTTGCACAAACCAGTTCTACACAAAGAGAGGCCGTTTCTGTACCCGCTCTAGACTCCAAAAAGTCCTGATGCTATCGCACATCACAATGGTTTGATGTGCAGATGGCGATTTAATAGACATCGTCCAAGGCTAATAGTCTCACAGTGTATAGATAAAGGAAGCAGGGAGAGTATTGGAGCAAAGGTCTGACCTGCCCAGGAATCAACCTGGGGACTCAGTGTCAGGCGGTAGTATTTCCCATAACCACTTGGCTGTCGGCCCCACAGAACCATGTTAATTTGTATATTTGTCTTAAGGCTGATCATGACTGAGACAAGCAAAGGTACTAAAAATAATGGTATACCTTACCCAGTGATTTCTTATACTGTGTGTGTGTGTGTGTGTGTGTGTGTGTGTGTGTGTGTGTGTGTGTGTGTGTGTGTGTGTGTGTGTGTGTGTGTGTGTGTGTGTGTGTGTGTGTGTGTGTGTGTGTGTGTGTGTGTGTTTTTTAGGGCAACAAAGAAGTGTTGGTGCATTGGGCGCCTTGTCCTGCATGGTAAGACATTTTTGATATTATTCAATTGACACTATTTGCCCTACCAGAGGCAGTTGTTTCTGGTTGATCCCACAATTCTTTCTTCCCTCTCAAATTTGCCTTACTATTTAGGAAGGTTACACCTCATCTGTGTGGTGTTGCAGACCTGCCGATGGCCCACATTTTCACATCAAAGTACACTGGTACAACGTGTCCAGTTAAAGTAGGCAAAATGAAAAGCTGACGACCTAACTTCCAGGTGCTTTTATCTCTCTCCCTCACTCTCTGCTGTGTGCAGCTGTGTGCTGTTCAGCGTAGAGCTTAAGATCTCAGCCCGAGGCCGACGGGTCTGCGCGGCGAGGGCTGGGCCGGGCCCAATTGGTCACGTATTTGTCGGGCATTGGGTTGGGTCACTTTTTGCCAGATCTGAAAGGTATGGCCTACACGAGCCTTTGTCACCATTTTGTCCATACATGGTATGTCTGGTTGTGGTTAGGTTTCTTCTGCATGAATAAATAGGCACAGACTACATGGTATGTCTGGTTGTGGTTAGGTTTCTTTGTCGGGTTGTGGTTAGGTTTCATCTGCATGAATAAATAGGCACAGACTACTCATGACATCACTATTATGTTACAAGTATAAATACAGATGGTATATATAAAACGTAAGACAAATATTTCAATTAGACCTTCAATGTCAAATATCCTGAAATATCGATCAATTACATTTTATTATCCATAAATTAGGGTTCCCCCTATCAGTATATCGAACAAAGTTCGATTCATTTAGCAAACCTTGCCGATGGAGTCCATTAAGAGGAAGAGGAAAAGAGAGATAGAACAGGGTACCTCCTTGACTGATGTTGATGTTGATTTGGTCTACCTCCCTAACGTCAAGGAAAAGCACCTTGATTTCTCTGAGATGAAAGGCGAAAGACGGAAAGACGAAAGTGAGGGAGACTTCACTTTCGTCTTGAGGGAGACTTTCGTCTCCCTCACTAACGAAAAGCACCTTATGTGAAGTCCGGCTTAGGTCTGGCAGAACCAGGTCTCCTGGTCTTGTTTTTATCAGGCAGGCAAGCGCAGCGCGGTATCATGATGTCTCTGTGACTATGTAAGCTGCGCTCATAACTGTGGCTGTGAGTTATGAGCTACTTGATACAGTTGAGCATGTGTGACTGTGTGCGCTGTGGCGCAACAGTTGAGCGTGTGTGTATGTGGCGGTGGCCGCTGTGGCGTCTGCATGCATGCAGTGCCCAAGTGGAGCGGAGGACATTGTTGAAACCATCCACGGTCACTTTTGTATATCCTAATAATATTATAGACGTGTGAACTTTGTAGCTATAATAGCCTGTACACCTGTTGCCTGATTTAGCGGCGGCCGTCAGCCGTGTTCTCCAGCGAGGCTCCGATGTTTATTGTTCCTTAATTAGGACGGTGCTTGCTACAAGCTGGGTTTTTGTTTATATATAAAGACAGTTGGAAAAGGGTAGAATGACTCTGTTCTTCGAATCACCAATATGTAATGACAAAAATATAAGGCTGCATGCAACAATTATACTTCTTTAGAATGTCAGGCTTCGGGCTGTGTTGGGCTCCAATTGTCAATTATGTATCGTTTCTGTCGGGCTGGGTTGGGCTGGGCTCACATATTTAGGCCCGATTAAAGCTCTAGCTCAGCGTATGGGCTTGATTGGCAGCTGCAGTCCACCGGCCTCAGCAGTTGAATTGGAAGCTTCTGTGTAATTTGCTTGTACAGCTTGAATGTACAGGAAGGTTACAAAATTCACATTGTTGGATTCTAGTAATTAATGACTGTTAGTCGACTAATGTTGTTAATGACTTCTCTTTCAGACTTCAGATATGGACTGTCTGTCACCAGTACTAGAGTAAATTGTTTTATGAGGAACTAATCTAAATTCACATCAGTCAAAATCAAAATAATGAAATTACCAGAAGTGGAATGTTGGCCGCTATGCTTCTTGTCTTATCTTTTTTACATGTAGGCATTAGGCAATAGACATACATGTGCATTAGGGCTGCATGATACTGATGCAAACACTTTTTCCCCTCGACACCAAATCTCGTCACCAAAAATTGATAATCTACAAACTCACGTCACGTCTCAGTGCGAGGCATTGTGAGGTTGTAGATCTTCTCTTAGAATGTTTCAGGTGGTTAATATAAAAATAAAAGGTGTCCCAGTGCCCCTTTTGAAGACCCATGGGATAAATGAATTTCTCTAAATAATGTATTTATACTTTACAGTGACAAAATCTGGGAAGACACATGGGAACCAGCCAAGAAGTTTCCAGAGGACAGGGCCAACCAGTAACCTCACGCCTAAAGGGTACGGTCCGATGAAAGTATGGCTGCCAGCTGATAACCCTCCCCGTATCCGCCTTCGTCTCACCCGATTGGACAGAGGTGGAAAACCAGCATCTACGCCATACTTTGAAACCACTACATCTCAGAGGACAATATTGTACTTTTACTTTGTGTTAATATTTATTTTGGAGATTTTGTTTATTATTAGAAAACATACATTAACCACTTCAGCCTTATTTCGGCCATTTGAAAATAGTCGATCTACAAGCTCACAATGGGTTGCGATGCGACACATTGTGATCTGTCTTGTAGATCTGCTATTTTCATATTACATTTGGAAACTTGAAATGGGACATTCTGCAAGATGAGCACTTTTAGTTTTGGAATACTTTGGAATACATGCCAATGCTTTTGCACTATTACTCAAGTCACATTTAACAGAGTATATTTCTACATTGCTGTATTGATTCTTTTACTTAAGTGAAACATGTGAGTTCTTCCACTGCCTATTTTGTTCTGTGCAATATGTTTTCTTTGTTTCTTTCTTTGGTGTCATTAAAAGCCTTTTGCACTTTGAATGTTGTTTCTTCCAAGATGTCAATCTATACCAATCAACAGTGATATTAACTGTCTTTTGTCAATGAATGAATGTATCCTAGATATACTGGATATGAGCCAGATACTGTATGTAGGCAATACAGTGTCAGCTGCAGATAGACTACTCATTATCCAAGAAAACATATGTTTTACAAAATGAAATGAAGGTGATGCAAGGAGATACACACTTTTGATAATACATCATTTGCCAACCATGGAAACAATGAGAATTTAAAGCCATACACCCAATAACTTAATGATTCAGACAATGATGATAGTTATCTATAAGAGGGTATGCATCCTATGTCACTCATCTAGACTGTGGCAAAACAAAGCATCATGAAGCTGGAGTTTGGAAGCGCTTGTTTGGAAAATCCTCCTAACTCCTCACTCCTACTGACTCCTCATACCCTCTTTTGTGTGTAGACTGCTAGCCATGCATGAAAATCAATGTTATTTCTATATTCCTGAGGGGTTAACGTGTAGACAATAAACTGAATGGGATCCAGGATTTGAAGCCTGGAGAAGAGGAAGATGCCTCAACAAGTGTTACAGAGAATGACCTTTTTGACAGATTTGTTTTGCATCATAGCCCACAAACAAACAAAGAACAGACTGAGAGGTGTTCGGACCTTTTTGATAAAAGGTAAAATGATTTTCATTTTAAAGCCCAAACCACACCAATGATTCGCGATGCAACTCCTTGCAACTAAACAGTTTTATGGACATGTCACACCAATGCAACTCCTTGGAACTGCCATTGGGGATAATGGTTGCGAGCAGTTGCAAGTAGTTGCATGAAACCGTTTGGTTGCAAGGAGTTGCATCATGCTAGCCAGGGGAATGAGGCTTAGGCTTAGGTAACCCTAACCTAACCCTAAACTACGTATCAGCTCCAACATGTAGTTTTCCTAATTGTAATGGATGACTATGTAAGTAAGGCACACATCAATATCTCAAACACATTTGGTTACTAAATAATTCCTGAAACATCTGTTTGACTGATTTTATCTAGGATGGCTCTGAAATGGTCTGAGAATGTATGACTGTTAGACTCATAGCTTGGAAGGAGATGGACATTAAACTTTGTCATAGGTCAACAGCAAAGCCATAATTTGAAAGGCCTTGCCCTACATAGAAACATATTTCATTGTAAATATTATGGGTTGTTCCTGCTCATCACAGGTGCCCTTTGAACATTGTTCAAAGGGCAATAAAATAGACGATCTACAAGATCACAACGGGTTGCCGATGCTACTCATTTGAGCTTGTGTGAATCGGTTATTTCAGGCACAGTCCTATGTGTTATTATGGATCCCATCAACGTTATAGGATAGACCCGCCTCACCTGTGTCTTGATTGGCTCCTTGGCAGGCCTAGTTGTACTGAGGTTAGGGTTATGGTAAGGTTTAGGCATAGTCTTACTGAGGTTAAGGGTTAAGGTGCAGGTCAAGGGTATGCTTGTGACATCATTGTACCTGGAAGTTATGCATGAACGTCTATTGAGTGGCAAAATACAGCGTCAGTAGGAGTTTCCCAATGAGCTCTTCCAAACTCCAATGCTTCATGATGCTTTATGTTTTGGCACTCAGTGTAGATGAGTGGCATATGATGCCTACCCTTTATTACTTTTTAAAAAATTATTTGTTTTTGGGCTTTTATGCCTTTATTGATAGGACAGTATAGGCTGACAGGAAATGGGGAGAGAGATGGGGGGCGACACACAGCAAAGGCCGCCAGGATCGGGACTCGAACCCGCGACACGCTGCCAGGCATCAGAGCCTATGTGGTATGCACCTGGACCGCTAAGCCAGCACGCACCCCATACCCTCTATTACTTTATTAGTCTATTACACTATTACACTACTACACTATTACACTATTACACTATTACACTAACCTTGGTGTCATGTTTGACACAGAGCTGTATTTTGACATTCCCAGGCCCCATGTGGCCAGCTTTCTGATACTCATTACTTTCATATACACCCACCTTGGTAACACTTGCTATGCATAATGTCTTATAACAGGGGTCTTCAACGTTTTCATCCCAAGGACCCCCTAGCTGAGAGAGAGATGAAGCAGGGACCTCCATACATTGCATACAATTGTGTTGCAGATTAAACGTTTTCATAGATTTCATAGATAGCTTCATTGACTATCATCAGTGCTGTGTAAATTAATATTTTTGGTTCATTTCATACATTTAACCACTTAAACATTCAATACTTGGTACTTGATTTGCTTCTTTTGCCCTCGACACCAAACCACTTTGCCGAAAATAGCCGATCTACAAGCTCACAACGCCTTGCAGCGTGAGGCGTTGTGAGCATGTAGATCTGCTATTTTCAGCTAATGTTCATAAGAATAGAGATGCTAGGGTTCAGGTTATTAATGTAAAAAAAAAAGATCCTATCACAAAGATTTGCCGGACCCCCTGGAGTAACTCTGAGGACACACTAGGGGTCCCGGGCCCCTTTATAAGACCCCTGTCTTATAAGCATAGTTATAATGCATTATAATCTGCTTATGAGTGCTACTATACTATTACACTGTACTATTACAGATTCCTGGAATGTATTGTTGTAGTATATTCCCACTGCCAGCTAAAGCCAGTAATCACCTTTAAATGTAATATTTTGGCATCATGTGGTAATAGGCTGGTCTACAATGATTCACATAAAATATGTTTATTGTGCTCCAGAAATGTCCCAACTCTCCACCTTGAATGTCCACACATTTTGTCCTTCAGCTAGTGGGAATGAAAGCATGACTTGCGGTTTTGTATGAACAAAAATGTTCTGTGAACAAAATGCTTCATAAGAACATTCAACGGACATTTACTGAAAAATGTATTACTTGCATAGAATACAAACAATACACGAAGGCATTTCCTGGTGTTCTATAAGTAGCTTTAACTATCTTTTAATCAGAATCAGTGTTATTGGCACATTACATCAGTTACATCATTACGTCAGTTGCCCAGAGGCAGCACAGTCAGCCAGCAGTTACAAGATGACAGATACACAACAAGGACTGTCAGATACAGCAATAGAGATGAATACATTCCAGAAGGACCAATATAAGGAGGAGGCAATGGAATAACAAGGAAGGTTTAACTGCCTTTTATTAAGGTGCAGAGAACTATAAATCAGACAGCATTTCCGTGTGAATCACACCTTCATATGGTCCAGAAGTACCATCAATAATAAACAGTATACAATATATACAAACATGTACCCTGCAAAACACAGATCACATTCGCACAATGGAAAAGAAGCCCCTGGGCCTTTTTATTTTATTTTTTTGTCATTACATTAGCATAAACGTACTGTACTGCCTGTACTGTTAAAAGTATTAACAGGAAAAGGGACCACTTCACCCATTCATACAAACATACAAACACTTCAGAAGCATTTCACCTGCCCCCGCTACTGTTCTCACAAAGACACAAAGGGACCCGCACACAGAACACATTCAAATGCATACTTCCCATTTTCTCAAATTCTAAGCCTGTGCACTAAAAAGGTCTGGCACAGACATTATCCTCTCAAACATCAAATGCGTACATGTATGAAGCAGTCAGGAAGTAACCATGTCCATTATGGTCATATAGTGGCCTACCTGCAGCACACACTGTGCAATCGACATACGTTTGTACTATAGCACAAAACACTGGTCAGTGGTCAGCATGCAACAAGCTGATGTAACAAGTTTTGGTTAACGGTTACGGAAAGCAAAAAAACGTTGTCATCCTGTACAACCAACCATCCAAAATATATTTTGGGTATATGGAATGTGTTCCAGGGCCACAAGAAAACTACACATTTGGCCCACAGGACTCCAGTTCAATATCACTGGTTTAGATGGATGTTTACTATGATATCATGCTCTTGAAATATATATCTTATTTCAGGGGTTGACACTAAGGTGTCAGAGGCATTTGCCTGTCGGGCAAGGACAGGTCATGTTCTACTTTCCCAAAGGTCATTATGGAATGATACGTAACATTTTGATTACCGTTAATTTTTTACTTTCTGGGGCTGTGCGATAACAAATGTCATACCTCAATCTTTAAGAAAAATACATACATAGCTATGAATATGACTATGGGTTCACACTTGCCATTTTATATTTTTAAGTGTAGCAACAGTGAGAACAGCACATTATAGGCAAACAGTGCTCTTATTTTACATTCCACAGACCAGAAGAAAGAGTGCTCTGGCCACGTTCAGGTGTTTAGGCAGATATTGTGATGATTCCGTTGGCGTCCGCTCTCAAACAGCGGAGAGGGGACGTGCTCTCTGCATCCTCATACGTTCTTCATAAATGGTTGGATTGTGTTCCTTGCTGAGGGCCAGAGTCAATGGCCTCCTCTCTCCTTCTCCTACCCCATGCTCCATCTGACACAACACAGCCCTGCTGTCCCCAGTCGGGCAACCCGAAAGCAAACTCCACCTGACAGAAAGTTTTATTTACCTGCCAGGGGCAGTTTAGTAGTCCGCAAAGGGGAACAATCCACACAAATCGTGGTAATCCAACATTGGGAAAGTAGTCCATCAAAGTGGTCCAGTGTGGCTGTAAAAAAAGGCCTGTAGGTAGGAGTGGTTGAGAGAGAGCGAGATAGACATGACCAGAGGAGAGCCAAATGAAATGGTCTGCAATGGTTGCCTATTCCAATTCGTCCTCAGACATGTCTGAGTCACTGTCATCATCATCAGCATCATCTGTGTTGTCCAAAAAGGTGACGTTCTCTGCATCAGTTCATCAACTTGCATGTAATGTTCCCGTGCCAGCATCATCCCTTTTCGGTTTTCCCACTGCTTACGGAGGATTATGCACTGCAGTCCTTTCAGACCCTCGAAACTTAGTTTCCACGGTGAGCCTTGGGGTAGAACACAAGACAAAACCTGTGTTAGTAACAGTCATCAGTGGTATGTATTATATTCATGAAATATTGTAACACTTGCTATGCATCCCATGCCTATAATGTGTTATAAACATACTTATACAGTTGTAAGTATAGCACGAATAATGCCTTATAACAATAACAATAACACATTAGAGATTTGTATAATGACGTATAAGGCCATGTAAAATTAATTGAAGTAAGCTTATAAAACTATAGTTACAGTTATAAGCAATCATAACTGCAATCATAAACCATTGTATGATGACACTTCCTAAGAATCCCATCTTAATTCTCATAGTAGTAATGCTTTATAATCACGCTTATAATGCATTATAATATTTGTTAAAATCCATTATACTGTCATAACTGTCTATGCAAGATCATAGAGACCTATAATACTTGACCTTAAGTCACCTTATAAGGGCCGATGCGTACTCCACTTTTAGAGCAGAGTTAAAATCGGTTTGGCTCTGTCCAAACAACGTCATTCAGAGGTTCGAAGGGTGCTGCCGAGATGTTGTGACACCCGAAACGAACCGATTTAAACTCGGCTCTAAAAGTGGAATATGCATCAGCCCCAAGTCATCATGAAATGCTATTTGTGTTATGATAACTGTTAAAATGCATTAAGATTATTTTGTGGGTGTTTATTATTATAATTATACAGTGTTATACGCAGATTAGAATATATTAGAAGTATGTTTATAATGAATTATAGACATGGAATGCATAGCAGTTGTTACAAAAATAATTTATTGCAAATACATACTCATTGGCCCAGAAGAAAAACTGCACGACAGCTCCTTCAGGTCATGGTCATACGCTGAAAGACTTTTCCAGTGATGTTCCATCTCAGTCACCAGGATTTTCTTCTCCTCTGTGAGTCGCCTTCCTGCCATGATGACGTCATAACGCCCGTCTCTTTGTTCTGAGATCGACAGAATCTGGAATGCATTTATGACAAAGATTCACAGGGAAAATGAGCAGTGTTAGCCACTTAGACACTTGTAAACACACCACTCAAAGTTGCCTCTCCCAAACTCAACAAGCAAGTGTGTATATTATGTGGAATTATGGGTCAGATTTGTTGGAAGCAGTCAACAGACTAGTGTACATACCACTGTGATGAAGCTGCCATGGCCATGCTGTATCAACAGATATGATGGTTTCCATGCTCAGGTGTTCTGCGCTAGGAACCAACCTGTTGTACTGTTCTACAACAGAAGCTAGGATCTCCTTCTCCTTCCTCATCTGTCGAAGGATCCTGGCACGAGCTTTTGTTCCGTCAGTGTCTTTATGCAGACGCTGAGACCTCCTTTTGAGCCCAAGCACCAGCATCTCTATCCTATTGGCCAAGGCATCAGGCTCATCAGCAGTAGTTGTTGGTGCTGCAGAAGAGAGGAAATAGGTGGGTACAAAACCACAGTATAAGACACAAGGATTAGGAACCCAATGTCAGTGAACTCCAGGTAACGTGACCATATCACCCCCATCTTAGCTGTCTTCACTGTGGTTACCCGTTCAATTTTAAGTTTTGACGTATAACTTTTAAAGCTGTGAGCAAATAATATGTGCATTAACAATAATCAATTCCTCACCTTCTGCCCACTCCTTCACCCAATCCTCCAACTGGCTCTCTGACACTGCTAATTCCACCTTTAGGGATTCCAGGTTCTGCTGTTGGCTTTGAAGACCTTTAACGGCCTACAATGACAAAGAATCAAAGACAAGAAAACAAATGTTGTCTCATACACGTAAAATACTGCCACATGTAATATTAAAAATCTTAAAGAACATCACTGATATCATTACCTTCTGATATTGGCGAGACAGCGATGTGGCTCAAACTGTACAACTTCCCACTGAAAGTAGCTCTTCTGGAAGGCATCTGTTGAGATCTTCCCTGTCTATTTCAAAATAAGGATATCAACAGTTTATAATGGGCAGGCAATAAATAAGAAACAAATTCAATGCACATGACAAAAAGAAAAAATATATACTGTTGGCTAACTAAATTAAATACTCACACGGCCAAAGTGAACAGTTCGCTGATCAAGCATTCTTAAAAATGCCTGGCAGGACAGTCCTGGTGCAGCCATCTTCATTTTCTCAAATGAGAACAATATATCTGTGGCATAAACTGTTGCGAAATTAAGTGTAGCAGGCCAGCAGTTACTGCAAATGAGATCGTCCACTCCAGCAGTCCAAGTGGCTTGGCATGACTCGCAACTCAGGTCAGGCATGCTGAGATCATATCGCCCTAGAAAATCAAAGACACGCACACTGTAATGTAAAACCTAGCATGGCATAAATTAGTCAATAGGCATACGTTTGATTTCATAAATACACCTATGACAAGCCTTGTGGGTAAGTAAAAATACCAAGTAAAAATATATTTTTAAGATGCTTTAAAAAAAAAAAAAATCCTTACCATCCATTGTGATCACAGCAACAGCCTTTCCTGGGTTGACCCTCAATGCCTCCGATGCACAACCACAGATATTTGCAGGTATCCGCACAGGTACAAAGCACTCTGAAAAAGATAATTTGTGTCCAATAGGAAATAGAACATTACGATTGCTGGAACCACTTGAAGAGACTGAAAGAAGAGTGAGAAAGGTTAAAAAGATTCCTTGACCGTAAGACAGGACAAAAAAATGCATTGTTTAGTGGTCAAAGTAATGAGATTAATGAGTCAGAGAGGATATGATAGGTGTACTCACAAACAAGAACTTACCACAACGGCAATGAGCCTCATCTACAATGCAGGTGGTTGGAGGCAAAGGCTGGAAGAACCCTGCATTCATGGCATCCCTGTTGTGCATCACGTTTCTAGTGTCTGTGTGCGTTTTGATGTCACATTCGGCACACAGGAATGGCCGTGGTTCACAGCCATGACAGCAGACAGCAGCTGGACTGATGGCACACTGTTGGCACATGTGTGTGCCTACATGTGCCCTCGCTGCAACGCGGTTAATCAGCCAGGGTCTCTCTGCCCGCCATCTCTCTAAAAGAGAGTGGTTCCGCGTACTCCAGTCGGAGGAAGCCTGGAGAGGAGCTGGGGTTGGTGCTTCCTCGATGTCAGCCGATGCAACGCTCAGGGAGTGCTGGAGCTCTTGTATGAAACGCTCTGTTAAGATAGTATGGGATATTGAAAAACAACATTAGGTTATGTTTTACATTTACAATATAAAAAGTATAATAATGGCTGTGAAAAGGTTAGTTGCACATTTATTCTGGTAAATGTGCAATACAAACATATAATTAACATTCAAACTCATTGACAGATTATTAGAATATATCATGAACATATTGCTTTGCACTAATGAAATACACACCAACGGCATTTGGAGCAAAGGAGACCTCAGCATTAGTGTCAGGAAAATCGTTGGGAGGAACAGGTTTCTGACCGCAACCACCTGGATGAGCCTTCCGACTTGGACCAGCTACAACAGGAAAAAAAAAACACTGTCATCAACATTTACTCTCTCCTCAACATTTACTCATTGGCCTGGCATGTGCACTTAAGCCTTTCCAAATTGTCTAGAATGACGCAGCATGATTGGTCTTCAACCAGCCAAAAATGGCACGTCGCTCTGGATTAAGAGCATCTGCTAAATGCATGAATTGTAAAAACTATAACCTAACTAATATATCCACAGTGATTTTCAATGTTTATTAGATTCACACACATCAACACAGACGGCAAAGCAAGGCACCAATCTGCTCATCAGGAGCAGTTAGGGGTTCAGTGTCTTGCCCAAAGTCAAGTGGACACTTCACATGGTCTGAAAATGTACGCGATCCACACATATGACCACTGAACATGGCAGCTGAGATAGGCTGCCGGGTTAAGTGGTCAGATGGGTGGATCGCAAAAGCTTTTGAAATTTTAAAGTGGATTTTATAATCGGCCTCAGGTCTAAATGAGTTAATGGTATAACAATACTGACCCTGATTTCTGGTTGATCCTGGCAGGGATGACATTTCTATTGCTGTCTCTCTTTTTCCACCTTACGGTTGGTCCAGGTGCCTTTGCCTTCTTCGCTGGAGTTGGTGGTGCTCTCCATTGTGACTCTGGAGGAATCAAGGCATTTAGACTTCTGGCCACAGCTTCCGCTTTTGCGGCATTTAAACTCCTTTCAAGTTCCGTAACCATGGCTTTTGGATCACTCATGGTGACGGGTAACAACAAATAACAGACAAAGACAATGATAAGACAAACAAGGGTAAACACACACACACACACACACACACACACACACACACACACACACACACACACACACACACACACACACACACACACACACACACACACACACACACACACACACACACACTAAGAGAAAGGTGTGGGGTGGGGGGGGGGGGGGGGGGGAGAGAGAGAGAGAGAGAGAGAGAGAGAGAGAGAGTGGCTCTTAAAAGTGCCTTTTGGGTTGTTTGTTTGTTTGTTTGTTTGTTTAGGAGAGTTTGGTTGGAAGGATCTGTAAGAGAAAGCAACATATTCAGAATTACAATGAACAAAAGGAGAAACAGCCCTAAACCAGATATACAGAATCTAATACTTGCCCAAAAACACATCACGATACCTTTAATAGCTGCATACACTGAAATCCTGAGATAAACTCTGAGAGTGTACAGAACCGAATAGAACAGGGGTCTTCAACGTTTTCAGGCCAAGGACCCCCTAGCTGAGAGAGAGATGAAGCAGGGACCCCCTCTATATTGTATAAAATTGTGAAAATTCAGATTAAACTTTTTTGGTTTACTTTGTCTGCTTTTTCCCTCTCTATACATATAGCCTCTTTGCCAAAAAATAGCCGATCTACAAGCTCTCAAGCGCGAGGCGTTGAGAGCTTGTAGATCTGCTATTTTCGGCTAATGTTCCCCTCAGAAAAGGAATTATAGGGTTCAAGTGGTTAATGTAAAAAAAAAATCCTATCACACAAAGATTTGGCGGACCCCCTATAGTAGCTCTAAGGACCCCCTGTTGAAGACCCCTGGAATAGACCCTTATAGACCATATCCACACAGCGGCCATATTGCCAATGAAATGCCACCCCAGTTGCCACAGCAACGCAATGTTAAATTCCAAAATGGCCGCCGTGTGAATATGGACTATGGCAGTGGTTCTGGTTCTGGCTTTTCATGTGAAGCGCCCCAAATTAATATGTAACATATCAGTTTTAAGAAATAGATCCATAAGCTCACAACACGTCACATCGCAATGCTTTGTGAGCTTTTTGATCAGCTACTTTCGAATATCCAAACAACAACAACATTAACATCATAATACATTTAAATTAAGTGATTAAATAGTTCCTGTTTTAAAAAATCTTTATTTAACTCCTGGTACCAGCTTTATAGTTGAATCCTCTGCCCCCCCGCCCCCACCCATCTTCTCTTATTCAACTGACCTTTATCCCAACATGTTTTGCATTGCACCTCTGTATGGTATATATAATATGACTGTTCAATTGAGTACAATGGACCAAAATGTAAACAAGCCCCTGGGGCTTATTGTGTTCATATTTTAGCATAACATTTGACTGTACTACTAGTACTGATTGATTAATTGATTTAATACTTTATTAGCAGTACAGGACAGTAAAGTTCCATAGGATTTAAACCACAAGAAAGCACTATGGCTCAATAGGATCCTTTTGTATTCTATTCATAATAAAACATCCATTTGTACACTCAGAATGGGAAACACAAACAATGATTACATTTCGTTTTGCCTTTAGTGTTGTGCAAACAAACATGGCATATAGAATACATAACTACACACAAATGAAGAGGGACACACACAAATAGCCGAGCTCATGTTGTTGTGTTTGTTTGTTATGGCTTGTTAGCTTAGGGATATGTCCACTGTAAAACAGTTTTAAACTTATACAGACCGACCAACTTGCTACTGTACACACCCTAACATGTTAGCAACAACCCTGTGTTGTGGTTCTATGATTTAGTGGTGGTGGGGGTGCAGATTTAACATGTATTTCTATTAAATAAATGAAAAAGTAACAAGACTTCACTTACCGCGATGTAGTTGAAAAACAATGCAATGCATCATGGGAGGCATAGACGCACATATGCATACCAGTGTTGCCAGGTATGCTTATTATAATTTCCCCCAAAAATGAATTTGAAAATAGCAGATCTACAAGCTCACAACGCGTCGCATCACGACACGTTGTGAGCTTGTAGATCTGCTATTTTCAAGCAGCTGACGTATATGTTTGAAGTGCTCATGAGTCATGTGGCCCATAGTTGCTTCTTTTGGGCTTGTTTTCCTAGACCAGTGGTTGCTTGTTTCTCTCACAGAATCTGGCAACGCTGGTAATGACGTTTTTGCTGCACAACTGCCCCTCAATATGATTGTTTACGTCCTAAATGTTACAAAAAACATGAAATCGTTTTGAGAAAAAATAAATGCTGCTATTTGTTCCTAAGCGACTGCAAAAGACTGCTGTTATTTGTTTCAAAAAGCTTTAAAAGAAGGCCAGAACCTTTACAGAACGTGAAATGTGCCTATAACCACATTTCCGGTTCAGAACGGATACGGAAACGTTATGTTTGTTTTCATGTATGTGTACGTGGTGAACATCCGGATGCAGTAGGCGGGATTTTATGAGTGCTAGGAATCAAGAAATTACAAATAATTATTTATTGCTAGAATTGTTCATACATTAGGCATTTAAGTGCCAGAATAATTGATTAGTGGACAAGCAGATCATTTATATAGATCTATTAGATTAAAATAAATAGTTTTGATCGGATCTTTACTACTGTCAATCAAGTCATACGGAAGTAATGTGACGTTGACGTCACGGGTATACAAAAGTTAAATAAAAGTGTCGTTCTCAACAAATACTCATCGAAAAATTACCAAACTAGTATGTAAATACTCAGAATATTTACAGGTTTTTGTGGGTGGTGGCGTGTGGTCTGGTGCATTTCAAACAAGCTTATTAGCGCACGTTTTGAAATGCCAATGCATTATCAATGGCCCGCCTGTGACGGCGCAATGTGTCGTCTTTGGACCTCAATGAATGTCTATGAGTGACCGTGGAAGGCACATAATTACGTCGCTGGCGTCCAGCGACGGCATTCGGCTCCGTCGCGGGGTTCTGACAAAAAGGCAACCGGCTACGTTTTCGGAGTGAGACCGTGTTGGCCTTCATGATATATGTCATTTTTATACATTATTTTTAATACATATTTTGTTGTATCAAGCAACTTAGAATATGTCTGGTGAGCACACAACAGCCAAAATAAACATAAAAATGACCCCAGAAGTGTTGTAAATGTAAATACCCCCATTAACAGCTACAGTATGAACCTGCTTCAACTGCTGATGGTCATGTCCACGGCCTGCATATTAAGTTGGGTAGGCCTATAGGGTTCACCGTCTCTTGTGTACGATTTCCCCATGAAGCTACAGGAAGATGTGGTGAATAGCGGCTTCCTGTGACGTTACAGAGAAACCACACGTACTGAACCTAATGATCAGATACTGATGGTTAGGAGAGATAACCTGTTAAACATATCTAATGTCGCTATCATGTGGAAACCTCATATGTCCATAACTGTTACTTCTCAGGATTCAAATTCAAAAATAGCAAAAGTAGCAGATCTACTGTACAAGCTCAAAACGCGTTGCTTCGCGCCGCATTTCGAGCTTGTGGATCTGCTAGCCTAATAATAATAATTATTATTATTATTATAATACAAATAATACACATAATAATAATAATAATAACAATAGAAAATACACTTTTAAGAAGTAGTGAAAATAGCTATTTTTACTAGTTTGGGTCCCGGGGAGACATCAACAAGTTTGGGAACCCATGTATTACGGTGCAGCAACCGGTCCAACAGGCATCTATACACTTCCTTCGTACTGTAGGCTGAGGGACTTTAGTGATGCATCTCTTCCACCATGCTGTGTTGAACACATCCTACTGGCATCTCAGCCTGGTTTGGAAACCTTGGTGTTAAGCTGGTAGCACAGATAAAATCCATGAAAACCATTGTTTCCAGGCAGCATCCCACACTCCAGGCTGTCTATGATGGAACTTTAAAGGCTAGGCAGGAGAGCTCAACCCACTGAACTTAGATCCGGGTGCAGATTCTAAACATATAGCACATTAACAAAGTAAGGTCTGCACTCACAAAACAAGTTTTAAGGCTTTAGCAACAATAAACAAACGTTTTTCAATCCTTCTGGCCTTGGTCAGCATTTTAATCACCATAGTAATACACAATATAATATCAATATAAAAAATATAGGTTATAAAATATACAAGTTAGGAATAAAAAAAATAGATTATAAAATAGGCCTTCAAATCCAACAAGAAAATAACAGTATTTTTCTTTTACAATAAAGCAATTCAATACCAGTTCCTCATTGAATCCCTTACGGAATTCTGTATGTATAGAGTGAAACTGGTACGCTTCTCTTCTGTAAAAGTAAACAATCTCTATCAGCTCTTGTTTTCATGGGACTCACCCACTTCAATACCATGAAAGCTCAGCCTACACACCTCATGTCCCTGTGGCATTAAAATGCCTGGCTACAGGAGTGTTTTCATTGTGAATTCTAATGTTTTTATCTTAGTGTTGCCAACAAAACAAAAACAAGAAGGCCATTTCAAAAGATAAACTAATGGTACATACTTTGCTCTTCCATGTAATCTTTTTGGCTGTATGAGGGTGTAAAGAGCCACACTTCATGACATTACAGTTAACAGTTATTTTGCAGCTTTAATAGTGAAAGGAAAGGTTACCTGGGGGTAAGTAGCCTAAGTAGCCAAGAAATGTTGAAGTTGTATGTATGTACCTTTTTTCATCAACCTATCTCTCAGATTGTTAGCATGTTTATTAGCAAAAATATGAGGAGTATTGGAAAAGGCCTTTCCCACCACAGGGACCATCTTCTATACTAAATTGATTTCATGAGTGTTTGGTCCACAATGTCCTCATGATTCTAAATGTACTTCTTTAAATTGTTTTTATTATTTAGCAAAATAAAAAAATCTTTCTTTTTTTCTCTTCTTCTTTAGGATATATTTGTTTGGAGGTGAAGCAGACTTCCTCATCATCATCATTGCCCTGGGAAGGAAACACCTATGAAGGGACCAGGGAGGTCCGTGCGACCGGCCTTGCCTTTCCCTTTGCCTGATTCGTCGAAGCGCTCCTTGGATGATCCAGTGTACTTGGTGGTATCTGTCAGTCTGTCCACCGCAGCGGATTTTGGGCCTCTCTAAAGCGGAGGAACATATTGTTGTTCAAAACATAATAATAATCACACGCACACGCACACACACGCACACGCACATGCACACACACACAGCACCTGGGTAAGAAATGTCTCTTCCAGACAGTGGCCTATAGGGCATAGCAGTGGCGGCCATTTTCTGGTTCCACTTCAGAATAGTCAATGCATTTTTCCCATTGACATTTCCAAAAATATTTATATCAATGAATTTAAGCCTAGAATCAAGCCATCCAGGGTCCTGGTGAATCATGACCATAAAACATTTTTTTCTGTGATTTCTTAAATTTTTATAGTTAATTATATGATATACTATATATATTTAATAAATACCCTTTGTTTTGCCATTTTCAAAAACGTTTTTTTCACAGAATCAAACGTTTTATGGTCATGATTCACCAGGACCCTGGATGGCTTGATTCTAGGCTTAAAATAATTGATATAAATATTTTTGGAAATGTCAATGGGAAAAATGCATTGACTATTTTGAAGTGGAACCAGAAAATGGACGCCACTGCTATGCCCTATTGTAGATCCCACTTCTAAAACATTGTTACATCTCCACTGTCCTCATCAGCAACATGTAGTTTATTAGC
Organism: Gymnoscopelus microlampas; assembly: GCF_963454915.1. NCBI lineage: Eukaryota > Metazoa > Chordata > Actinopteri > Myctophiformes > Myctophidae > Gymnoscopelus > Gymnoscopelus microlampas. The sequence continues at coordinate 8,591,615 of NC_139939.1, forward strand.
TGTAACACGCACGCACGCACGCACGCACACACCCACAGCCAGCCAGCCAAACAGCCAGTGGCATGCTCTGTCATATTCCAATTACATCATTTATATTTGCTGGTAACAGGTGAGGATGGGTGTGTTGTCAAACACTCACAGTGACTCCCACGTTGGCAGGTTGCTTCCCTGCTAAGAGACCATAGATCTGCTGCTCTGCCTCCTGCTGGCTTTTCCCTTTAAAGCGTTTGGGAGCCAACTCTGTCAACGCCTGCTTGAACTGCTCAAATGTGATGACACGGGCCGACTTCACTCTGAGGACACACACACACGCACACACACACACACACACACACACACACACACACACACACACACACACACACACACACACACACACACACACACACACACACACACACACACACACACACACATTTGAAATATTTATTTATGTCCACATAATAAGAAGTACAGGATGTACAAAGGACATAAACACTGCCAGTGCAGTCAGATGAAGGGAAAACAGTTACTTACAAAGCGCATGTAAAGCAGAGCAATGTTACATACAAAACAAAAGATGGCATACTTGTCAAACACAGCGGACAATAATCATGGGTAAAGGAAGCAACGCCTCCTCCAAATTGAGCGGCCTCCTATAATAGCTGATATTGAGCAGTACCTTGCTAATTGTTTAGCCCTCCTTTTGGAGAGGCCGGCCATTTGCAGGCCCCTCACAACCAACTTGTGCACGTGTCCTAGACTACCAAAGATAAAAACCAAAAGTTTACATCTGTAGCCTAGCTGAGAGATGGTCTGCTCTAGCTGTTATATGCTTACTGCACAACTGACACTTGTCAAGTCCATAACGTACAAATTAAGACTACCAGCATGGTCACAAGTAAACCAACTACTAGACTACTAGATAGTTTTATATTCACACCATGACTAGGCGAGGCAGTGAAATAACTAAATAAATGACATCCATTCCTGCTTTTGCTTGATGCTCAGATGCATGTGGAGCAACACTAGGGGGCAGCAGTGACTGCTCTAAGGAAAGTCGGAAGACACTGAACCCCTGCTCCCTATAAGAGCAAGCTGGGTGAATGTAGGCATATAGCACAAGCGCTTTGGAGAAATGTTGCTTTAGAAATGCAGACCATTTAAGTAAGTTGGTGCTATTTGACAGTGTTTCACTATTAAAGCTGCAAAGTGGAACTTATTTTAATGAATACAACTTTATTTGAACCAGTATATCTGTATGGTAGTCTATGTACAATATAACTAGTACAGTGGTACAGTCTGCAGTGGTTGGTTGGAGGTGCTCTCCCTGCTCTTCCACTGAAAATGTAGATCCTGGTGAGACAAGGATTTGAATCCTGTGTAAGATGAGTTTAGATGGGAGACTTCCTTTTTTTATTTTATACATTTCTACCCCTTTTTTCTCCCAAAGTCTTTATGCCAATTGTGTCACTGAGGAGCACCCACAGGAGGACGTAGAGCCTAGGAATATGTGCAGTAAAAATGTTCACCCTCCCCTCCCGGCTTCTCTCCCCCGAACACAGGCCTTACATCTTCGACCGGTATCGACACAAGATGCCTCTTGTCTTGACAAAGATGACATCACTCACAGCAGCCAGCAGCCCTTCCCATGCATCTACATCTTCGTGTAGAATTCTAGCCAACACTCCAGGAACATTCAGTGTTAGTAACAGAGTAGATATATCTATGTATACATGTGCGGTAAAATCAAATCAAATATCTTACTTGAATTTACTGAAGACGATGTCCACATCTGTGGAGGTGACGTTCTTGCCATCTGTGATGCCACAGTCCTTACACATCTTCACAAAGTTCTTGCCGTTCATCTCCTTGCCCGTGGCCTTCGTGTCTCCATGGACAGCAAACTTCTTGAAGGAAGTCTCCACCTCTGCTATGGACACTGAACTCTCTGCCATGCTGGGGTAGCATAGGCTACGCACGCACACACACGCACACACGCGCGCACACACACACACACACACAGAAAACGTTTTTTTTTTTCTGAACAAAATTGTATTTTGACTAATCTGTGGGAATACAAGAACGCTCGGTACAACAACCTAGTCGGACCTGGCCAAATCCGGCGACCTCGGAAGGGTCGACGGCTTGACGCAGAGACAACACGGACACGCACTGATAAAAACATCCCAGAGAGGAAGCCTAGTGGTGCTGGTGCGGTTCATACCTGCTAAGTGACGGGTTGATGAGCACTGATGCTGGGCAGGGAACCCTGAGCGGATGTTGCTTACTGACACTCCCTGACTCCTGTAATGACGGCACAATGGAGGGATGGAAGGATTAAGGGATACAGAATGGAGGAGAGGAGAGCGAGAGAGAGACAGAGAGAAAGAGGGAGAGAGAGAGAAGAGGAGGAGAAGAGACGGTACCGACCAGCACAATATGACGTCATCGCAGTCACATACAGATTGAGCATTGATGATCGTGTTGTTCTTGGATTTACAACTTGTTGCCAAGAAGGAGATGCTTTAGATTTTATTGTTATTATATAATAATAGTTAATAGTCTTGGTTGAATATTAAACAGGATTTGTTTTTATCCAACTGTTTGAACACTGGTAGTTCTGCGAAGCTTTGGAACAAAATGCAAATCAGAATGTTATGTTCAAAATGCCTTTATGACACATTGTCAGTTGAGAGGGTTTGTAATTTTTAAAAGTGTTGT
>NC_139939.1:8599317-8677690 GCF_963454915.1 Gymnoscopelus microlampas
GAAACAAAGCACTATAGTGAGAGCCCCCTACTAAATGATGATCATACTCATTCTCTAATGGTTTTATCTTCCTGTCTGTCTGTCTGTCTGTCTGTCTGTCTGTCTGTCTGTCTGTCTGTCTGTCTCTGTCTCTCTCTGTCTGTCTGTCTGTTTGTCTGTCTGTCTGTCTGTCTGTCTGTCTGTCTGTCTGTCTGTGTCTGTCTCTCTCTCTCTCTCTCTCTCTCTCTCTCTCTCTCTCTCTCTCTCTCTCTCTCTCTCTCTCTCTCTCTCTCTCTCTCTCTCTCTCTCTCTCTCTCTCTCTCTCTCTCTCTCTCTCTCTCTCTCTCTCTCTCTTCTCTCTCTCTCTCTCTCTCTCTCTCTCTCTCTCTCTCTTTCTCCCCCCCCCCTCTCTCTCTCTCTCTCTCTCTCTCTCTCTCTCTCTCTCTCTCTCTCTCTCTCTCTCTCTCTCTCTCTCTCTCTCTCTCTCTCTCTCTCCCTCTCTCTCCCCCTCTCTCTCTCTCTCAGTGTCTCTGAGAGTCAGTCCTGAAGGATTTCAGTTCTTTGAATATGAGTCCATCTCACTGAGCTGTGAGGAAGAGGGAAACTCTATTCTGGGTTGGTCTGTGAGAAGAAACACAAGTGAGAGGGTGAATGAAACCTGCAATAATGAATGGGGAGCCACCAAAGGTATGTATAGTAGGGACAGACAGACAGACAGACAGACAGACAGACAGACAGACAGACAGACAGATGGATTTCATTTTTGTATTTTAAATCTCTCTTTCTTTTCATTGTGATTCTGTGTAGGAGAGGCCTGTGTCTTACAAGACCTGAATCCTTTGGACAGTGGTGTTTACTGGTGTCAGTCCAAGTCAGGAGAACTCAGCCGATCCATCAACATTACGATCTCTGGTACAATCAATATAACTACATGAATATAATCAACATATTTTAGTGGGTAGACACTATCATATAGACAGATATAATTCAAATACTATCATTGAAAATGTTCGCTTCAATGGGCAGAGTGAGTGGCTGTGCTACTCTGCTGCACCCCACATGATCAAAGTGGTTTGCATCGACCAACTGAACCTCTGATCAACATTGTCCATCCTTGGATTCCCACACTCACTAACAGACTTAAAGATATATAAACCCAATCTGATTTGTGTTGGTGCTCTGCCCTAAAATCCGTACATATCTGCTGAGACAGGATTGCAACATTTGACATTTAAAATAGATTCACAGCTCTTGAAATGTGTGTTTGAGAGGAATCTGTGTCTCTTTCTGCTTCAGATTATCCCGCCTCCAAACTCAATGACCATCCTTTCTCTCGGCCTCCATATTTCTACGTTCTGTTGGTGGTTGGAGTCTTCATCTTTCTGCTGATTCTGTTTCTATGCATCAGGAGATGCAGTGGTACGTCAATGATGTTTACACACACACACACACACACGCACGCACGCACGCACGCACGCACGCACGCACGCACGCACACACACATACATAGCCATTACCTTGTGATGCTTGGGTAGGGTAGAGCACCTCTTTAGAAATAAATAAACACTTTATCTTTGGTGATGTCCTTTTTATAGTCTGTTGGTTGGAACTCTGTTGTCCATCCATCCGTGATCTTGTCCGTAGTATTATGTCCAACATAGCATGAGGTTTCCTCTAGGGAAGGTGGTTTGTCATTGTTACGGTCAGGTGACCTTATGATTATGTATTATTATGATGTATGAGTAATATATTATTGACATGTATGAGGAAGAGGTGACTGACTGCATGTTTCTTCCTTATCATGCAGGAGGTGTCTGTCATGGGTGAGGAGGAGTGAGAGAAGGCTCTAAATCCCACTGTGATTGGCTAGACTCTGCTATAGAGGTGCAATTGGCTAATGGGCTGTGTGCTCCACAGGTGGACTTGATCACCCATCATGTGATGGCTATAAAAGCACTGCAGGCAGCTAATTCATTGAGATGAGACCTTCCCTGTCCTCTCCACCACTGACCCCTCGTTTGTTTGGTTTGTTAAAGTATGGTTTGAGCCCTTAGGAAAGGCTGACTTTGACTTAATGTTTGGATAACCCTTTTGAGTGATTTAACAGTCTTTGTTTTTGTTTCCTTTTCAATTGGCCAGTTAACTTGTTTTTGTTTTCTTTTGTTTTGCTTATTTACCTGCAGCCACAATAGCATATGTTGATATTGTTAAAAGGTAAAAGGTAACCTGTGACTAGACTTTAAGGACATTTTGGACATTTGATGACTTTTTGACCGTGAACTTTGTAATAAATATACATTCTTTTTGCAAACTGGTTTCAAAGAGTCATATATGTTGCACTCACACCACCCCTAGGGTGGGGGTCGTAACATATTTGGGGGCTCGTGCCGGTTTAGACACCCTTTTTGGTAATTTGCATATATTTAAGTTAATTTATGGTGATAAGTAACATATATGTGAAAAATCGTCTAAACAGTTAATTAGTGGCTCATTTGATGGTAAATGGAAAAAGGTGCATTCGTTAGTGAACGTTTGGTTTTTGGAAAACATGTTTGAGACTATATGATTTGTTAATTGTTTGGGTTTTTTGTTTTCAGTTGGGTCAGTGGTTAGCCGAATGGATGTGTTTTCGGCAGGTGGAGGTAAGCAGGGTTTGTGTGGACTTTTTGGTAACTTGGAGAACTTGGTTCTTTTAATTCGGTTCTCATGTTCACACGGTCTGGGAGATCGGCTGGTAGGATCTTAACTAGGGCTTCTCTAGAAAAGTGTAATAAGAGACAGTTATTGGCCATTGCTAAAGAGTTCAGGCTGCTGGTGATAGCAGGCCAAAAGCAACAAATCCTCAATAGTGTGGTGGATCAACTAAGAAGGAGGGGTATTCTGGAGTCACAGCCAGAGAACAAAGAGAGTGGCACACAGGGTACTAGTGGAGCAATGACGACTGAGGCCGCAAATGTCTCAGGCTCACTAGGAACTCCTGGGGGTCCGGGGATTTCTCTTGTAGAAGGCTCGGGCTCGACCACTCAGACATCACCAGATGGCACACCTGGGGGGGAATTGGAGGAGAACATGCAGCTGAAACTCCGTCTCAGAGAGACAGAGTGCAAGTTAATGCGTGAGGAACGCTTAAAAAGTGAGCAGGAAAGGTTAAAAAGTGAGCAGGAAAGGTTAAGGAGTGAGTTGGAACTAAAAAAAGAGGAGGTTAAATTGCAACAGCAACAAAAGGAGTTGGAACTCATGCATATGAGAGCTAGGTTGCCGGCTGCATCCCCCCAGGTTACTACTCCGCTGGAAGCTCCAGAAAGCAACAGCACTACCCCCAGAGCAGTGTTCGATGTGGGCAGGCACATTGCCCTTGTGCCACCCTTCAGAGAAGGTGAGGTTGACTCCTACTTTCATGCGTTTGAACGCATAGCAAATACACTGAAATGGCCAGAGAATATGTGGGCTTTGTTATTGCAGTGCAAACTAAGTGGTAAAGCGCAGGAGGTCTGTACCAGCCTGACCCTAGACCAGAGTCTCGACTATGAGACGGTGAAAAAAAGCATTTTGCGTACTTATGAATTGGTCCCAGAGGCATATCGCCAAAAATTTCGTTCCACTGAAAAACCTGCTGACCAGTCATTTGTCGAATTTGCTCAGGTGAAAACGGTGTTGTTCAATAAGTGGTGTACAGCAAGCAAAGTGGCTGACTTTGAGCAGCTCAGGGAATTAATTCTATTGGAGGAATTTAAGAACTGCATTCCAGAGCGCATTGTCATGTACCTTAACGAGCAGAAAGTTAACACCGTGTCTAAAGCTGCCGTTTGTGCAGATGAGTTTGTGTTAACACACAGGTCAAACTTTTCTCCTATGCACCGGGAGTCCAGGGGTAACCACGGGAAAAATGGGAAACCTTGGAATAAAGCAAAGTCACCAAACAGTCCGCCGCGTAACGGCAATGGTAATGGTGCGGGCGGGGCTGGGAACAGTGGGGAAGCACGCAAGTGTTTTGCTTGTCATGAGGAAGGCCATTTAATTCGGGAGTGTCCAACACGCTCACAGAGCAACGAAAAAGAAGGTCAAAATCAGAAATACAGGAAGTCAAAAGCAGTGTCGTTTGTGCGTAATGTTGCTCAGTGTCAGCCTGAGGCAGTGTCTGTCCGGGCGGAGACTGAGGAATGTTTCGGTCCTTTTCTATTTAAAGGTACTGTGTCTCTGTGCGATGGTGAGAAAGAACAAATTCCCATTACCATCTTACGTGACACAGGTGCGGCACAGTCGCTGATGTTACAGTCTGTTTTGCCTTTTTCAGAAGGCTCTTCCTGTGGTTCTGATGCGTTGCTGCTGGGTGTGGAGATGGCATCCTCTCGTGCGCCTCTCCATAGGGTGTTTTTGCGCTCACCGTTGGTTACGGGCCTTGTGCAGGTGGGCATACGGGAAGGTTTACCAGTAGAGGGGATCGCGTTGATCCTTGGTAACGACTTGGCAGGTGATAAAGTTTTCCCTACTTTTGAGGTGATAGAGCATCCAGTGATTTCTGAGTTTGTGTGCGAGGGCGCACAGAATGTTTTTCCTGCTTGTGCTGTGACTCGTGCGCAGGCTAGGAAAAACGCTGAGGAAATTAGTCTGAGTGATTCGTTTTTCTGTAGTGATGATCCGTTGTGCACTTCTGCTACTAGCCCCAAGAAAAAGGTGGAAAACGTGTTGCCTATTAAGCCAGATTTTGCGTTCGATGTAAAGAGGGATTCATTTGTGTTTGCGCAGCAGAATGACCCGTCCTTGGCTTCATGCTGGGAAGCAAGCCGTGTGGGGGGCACAGATTGTGCCTACGGTCTGGATGGTGATATTCTGGTGCGTAAATGGTGTCCATCGTCTGCTGTGGAGGCAGAGTGGAACACGGTGTACCAAATTGTTGTCCCCAAAACATTTCGTTCTCAAATTCTGAGTTTGTCTCATGATAATTTTTCTGGGCACTTGGGTGTTCGGAAAACTTATCAGCGCATTTTGCGCTACTTCTTTTGGCCTGGATTGAAAACCGACGTGTCTGATTTTTGTCGCTCGTGTCATGTGTGCCAGGTGATGGGGAAACCTAACCAGGTGATTCCCCCGGCTCCGTTAAAACCTGTCCCTGCTATGGGGGAGCCATTTGAGCACATTATTATTGACTGCGTGGGGCCGTTGCCCAAAACGAAATCTGGCCACCGTTTTCTGCTTACTTTGATGTGTGTCGCCACTCGCTATCCAGAGGCGATCCCGCTGCGCACAATTAAAGCTAAACCGGTGATCAAAGCGCTGACTAATTTCTTTTCGACTTTTGGTTTAGCTCGTTTTTTGCAGAGTGACAACGGATCTAATTTCACGTCCAGAGTGTTTTCTCAGGTGATGGAATCACTTGCTATTAAGCACATTAAATCTAGTGCCTATCACCCAGAGAGTCAGGGCGCGCTTGAGCGTTTTCATCAGACTCTTAAAGCTATGCTGAAGAAATTTTGTCTAGAAACAGGCAGACAGTGGGATGAGGGATTGCCCTTTCTAATGCTAGCTGCGAGGGAATCAGTGCAGGAGTCGCTGGGATTTAGCCCAGCAGAACTAGTCTTTGGACACACAGTCCGAGATCCTTTGCGTGTGCTGAGAGACAGTGTGTTGGCCAAGCCAACAAGCCCAGCAAAAGGTGTGTTAAGTTACGTGAGCAAATTTCGTGAGCGCCTGCACAAGGCTCGTGAGGTTGCTACGGCTGCATTAAAGCAGTGCCAGGATCAAATGAAGGAACGTTTTGATAAAAAAGCAGTTCAGAGGGAATTTGCGGTGGGACAAAAGGTTCTTGCTCTCCTCCCGATTCCTAGTTCAGCTTTTCAATCAAAATTTTGTGGTCCATATGTAGTTCAGAAGAAACTATGTGAAACTGATTATGTGGTGGAAACACCAGACAGAAAAAGGAAAACGAGAGTGTGTCATGTGAATATGCTGAAGCCATACGTGGCCCGTGCGTCTGTTGCGCCGGTGGCAGTGGCCACTGTTGCGCCAGCGGCTCCCTCACTCTATACCCCCGAGAGTGATGGGCTGCGGGTTAAGAATTCTGCTGGTGCACGTTTGCAGAATTCTGATGTGCTGCGAGACTTGCCGACATTTTTGTCTCATTTGGATAAGGGTGCACAAGCAGACATTATGGCATTAATTAAAAATAACATGGGTTTGTTTTCAGATACGCCATCCCGCACCACAGTCCTGGCTCATGATGTGGATGTGAGGGGGCACTCGCCTATTAAGCAGCATGCTTATCGTGTTAATCCCACGAAACGGGAATTGATAAAGAAAGAAATTGATTATTTATTGGGGAATAATTTGGCTATTCCGAGCTCAAGTGCCTGGAGCTCTCCTTGTCTGCTAGTGCCCAAATCCGATGGCAGCATGCGTTTTTGCACGGATTATAGAAAAGTGAATAATGTAACAGTGGCTGATTCTTATCCTCTTCCGCGCATGGAGGATTGCGTCGACCGGGTCGGCGCCGCCAAATTTGTTACTAAATTGGATTTACTCAAAGGCTACTGGCAAGTGCCTTTGACTGAGCGTGCGTCTGATATTTCGGCTTTTGTTACACCCGATGGGTTGTACCAGTACACAGTGATGCCTTTTGGCCTCCGTAACGCGCCGGCTACTTTTCAAAGGTTGATGCGCACAGTTCTGAGCGGAGTAAAAGACTGCGAGGTCTATTTGGATGATGTGGTGGTTTTTTCTAATACATGGGCTGAACATATTCACACGCTAAGGGAGGTTTTTGAAAAGTTACTGGGGGCTAATCTCACAGTGAATGTGGCTAAATGTGAGTTTGCCCGTGCCACGGTAACATATCTTGGAAGGCAGGTGGGACAAGGCAAAGTGCGTGCATTGGACGCAAAGATCAAAGCAATACTTGACTATCCAGTACCTAAAACCAGGCGGGAACTTCGCCGGTTTATTGGTATGAGTAGCTTTTATAGGTCTTATTGCAAAAATTTCGCAGCAGTGGTTGTACCACTGACTAGTATGACTAGTGAGAAGAAGCCTTACGTCTGGTCACCTGCCTGCCAACACTCTTTTGAGTCCTGTAAAGCGCTCCTCTGCAGTGCGCCTGTCCTGGCGGCGCCTGACTTCAGACGTCCATTCAAGCTGGAGGTAGACGCCTGTGACAGCGGTGCGGGTGCTGTGTTGCTGCAGGAGGACGAGCTGGGCATCGACCATCCCGTCTGCTACTACTCGAAGAAGTTCGGTGGGGCTCAGTTGAACTACAGCACAGTGGAAAAGGAGGCTTTGGCCTTGGTTTTAGCTTTGCAGTTTTTTGAAGTGTATGTAGGTTCAAGTCCATTGCCAGTGCTTGTGTATACTGACCATAACCCTTTGGTTTTTCTGAAACAGATGCAGAACTCGAACCAGAGACTAATGAGATGGTCTCTATTGGTACAGGATTTTAATATTGAGATACGCCACAAGAAAGGGCTGGATAATGTCCTTGCAGACGCCCTGTCAAGAGTTTATTGTTAATGTTTTTTTTTTGTGTCTTTTTCCCTATAGATACATTACAGGTGGAGGTCCTTATTGAGTGAACTTCATCTGGGGGAGATGAAGTTCCCTCTTGAGGGGGAGGTGTTACGGTCAGGTGACCTTATGATTATGTATTATTATGATGTATGAGTAATATATTATTGACATGTATGAGGAAGAGGTGACTGACTGCATGTTTCTTCCTTATCATGCAGGAGGTGTCTGTCATGGGTGAGGAGGAGTGAGAGAAGGCTCTAAATCCCACTGTGATTGGCTAGACTCTGCTATAGAGGTGCAATTGGCTAATGGGCTGTGTGCTCCACAGGTGGACTTGATCACCCATCATGTGATGGCTATAAAAGCACTGCAGGCAGCTAATTCATTGAGATGAGACCTTCCCTGTCCTCTCCACCACTGACCCCTCGTTTGTTTGGTTTGTTAAAGTATGGTTTGAGCCCTTAGGAAAGGCTGACTTTGACTTAATGTTTGGATAACCCTTTTGAGTGATTTAACAGTCTTTGTTTTTGTTTCCTTTTCAATTGGCCAGTTAACTTGTTTTTGTTTTCTTTTGTTTTGCTTATTTACCTGCAGCCACAATAGCATATGTTGATATTGTTAAAAGGTAAAAGGTAACCTGTGACTAGACTTTAAGGACATTTTGGACATTTGATGACTTTTTGACCGTGAACTTTGTAATAAATATACATTCTTTTTGCAAACTGGTTTCAAAGAGTCATATATGTTGCACTCACACCACCCCTAGGGTGGGGGTCGTAACAGTCATGTACGACTATAAAAACATATCACTGACAGAGAGCTTGTGATTCAGTGTAATGTTTAATGTTTATATGTTTATCTTTAGGCAACAACTATGAAGTAATCGATGGATCTGGTGCCCTTGAAGATGATGTTAAATGTTTGTGTGATGTACTGTTTAGGTTGTCTGTTAGTTTGTCTGGTTGTCTGTGATGTATTAAGAAATACATCACAATGAGAATGAGAATTGAACAAAAGTCTGTCAACCAAATGAGAGATGTTGAATACACCAACATCTTCATTAAACTGTTCAAATATGACCCACATTCTGTAATGCTGCTACAGTAATTGTTTTGAACTCATGTTTTACTCACAGTACCATCAAGACCTAACTGTTAAACTTATCCAACTTATTCAAATCTGGAATAAGTCTACTAACTGAATGTCGAGGTTAAATCTTGGATAAATGTGAAAGATTTTTTTGTTCAGAAGTATTGGATATACATTTCCCATTATGAACAACAAAGGGTTTATTGGGAGGTAAGATAGAGTAACTTCAAAAGAATTACAATATTTGATTAAGATGGAACCTTTCTCTCAATTAAGTATAATACGGTACTTAATTATGTTTAACTATAGATAATTGGAAGATGACAAAATTGAATGTCATTATAGAAAGCTGGATTGAAGATTATCTGGATTTGGTATCTATGGATAGATACGATAGACCTTATTGTAGAATATCTATGGAGCCAGCAGCATTGCTTCTTCAAGATCTGGGCAGTGACTTGAGTCTGATCATGTCAGTTTTGAACAAACCTTTTATTAATTAGGATGCACATGGCTAATAACATCCAGTCAGAGTCCCTGTTTTTTTCTTATCTCTTATTTGTATTTTTTTGTTTTGTTTGTACTTTTACTTAAAGTACAAACATATGTATGTGATCATTTTCAATGAGCATACATGGTTGCTGGTCCCCAAAACCAGGATGTAATTATATTGTATAATGTATGTTGGTGTATTATATAAGCCTGAATACAATCTGGGAACCCATCGCCAAATAAAAAGGAAAAACAGCGCCCTCTGCTGTTTTTTTACTTATTCACTTTGCTCTGGGAGGAGCTCAACGAAGCACCTGTGCGCAAGGAAACCGGAGTTTTTGGTCTGCCTTCAGCCTTTCACTTCCGGTGGTGCGACTATGTTTTCATTCCCACTAACAATATTTCTCCACGGAACACTAACACCAATTCTCCCAAAGAACATGGATCGTTTTGGTTATAAGCCCACTTGTTTCTATGATAGAGAAATTTAAAATGTTACTAACTTTCCGTGGTCTTGTCGGTTTCGAGGACGCTGTTGTTAAATGAGTTTCGGTTTGTTTCTAGTGGGGAAGGAACGGCACACACGTAAATCCCGCCCAATACATTTAATTGGGTAAAGTGCGGCCTGCTTCCTGATCTGATGCATGCCCACTTGTAACCAATGCGCACGGGCTGTCAACATGGCTACTGACAGATTCAAACGCAGAGCAGAATCTGTTCTTGAGAGATTAGCCTGAATATAGATTATAGAGTTTATTTTATATCCATATTGTGAACCCAGGAGGTGAGATGTAATCATCAGGACACAAGGTGGTTTCCTTCCTTCCCCAAATTATGAAAATGTTTTTGTTATATTGTATGTTCTCAGATGGTGTTAATATGCTTTTGTTTTTTATTATTGCATAAATATGTTTTCAGATGGTTTTGAGATGGACGGAAATGTTTTAGATCTATTGTAAAAAGAAATTCAGATGATTTTAATGTATGAAAATGTATTTGTTTTAGTGTCTCCGACAGGCCGAAAGGCATGGCGAGAGTATTTTTTGCACCCTGTCCGTCTGTCCATGTGTCCGACTGTCCGTGTGTCCGTCCGTGTGTCTGTCCGTCCGTCCGTCCGTCCGTCCGTGTATCTGTCTGTGAACAGCTAATCTCCGGCCCGGCCGCTGCGAAACTGTGCACAGACACTCCCTGGATGCGAATATTTCAGATTGGCCTGTTATAGCGCCACCAGGAAAACACATTTTTGGATATCACTCCTACAGACTTTGTCCAAACCTCACGCAAATCGGTACACATTATCTCTATAGTCATGTGATCAACACTGATCTGTCCGATTTTCCATATTCTATCCTGATTGGCTAAGATTGGCTTCCAAAGTTTGCAGGATTGCAGGTGCATTTTGAACAAAATGCCTCAAATCATCAACGTACCATGAAATTTTGTGCTCACTTTTCCACCAGGCCGAGGAAGAAATACCACCCTTTTCACATTGGCCTGTTATAGCGCCACCAGTAGTTCTAATTTAGCAAAACACATTTTTGGAACAAAATGCCTCAAATCATGAATGCAGTGTCCGATTGAAAGGCCTAAGAAGAAAAGGCACCATTTACACATTGGCCTATTATAGCGCCACCAGGAGGCCACAATAACCTACCTGACCTGGCGGAGACCTGTGCTCAGAGCAGCACTTTTTCTAGTTGTGTTTTAAGAAATGATAACTTTTTTGTTTTATTGTAAAAATGTTTTCAAATGTGCTTAAGATATGAAGCCTGTTGTTGTGTAGCTGCTCACACAACCACAACATTACCATTGTCTGTTGCTTTTATAGCTTTGTATTATTATATTACAGTCAATTTGTAAAAGCAGGGAATTTGTTGAAATCATTATTCCATGTGTCATTTAACCATGAACACTGATCATTACATAAAACATCCGTTTACAGGTAAATGGAATTTTCTACAGGCTAAACAGAAGTTACTTTGGCCTGTAATGTGAGAATAAATGTATATGTTTCTGCTAAACTCTACAGACTTAAAATATGAACTTTGGAAACCGGCGATAATCTCTTCCATCCACTATGCAGGCTGCTCGCCACAGGCACTCGCTCACCTAGCAGCTCACTCAGGTGCACCTCATGCAACTGCAAGGCCTCACTGTGGCAAGCCCTGTCTTGTCTTTTAACCCATTTAGACCGGGAAAGAATCTTTATTTTTTTTTATTTCTTTGGGCTATTAACCCTTGCATTGTGTTACCCACTGGTGGTGTTAGCGGGTCAAATTTGACCCGTGATTTAAATCAGCCCAAAATACAAAAAATAAATTAAAAAAAACATTAATTTATTTCTCCCACCTCATAGCTGACTTGTAATGCATTCATATCGATGTAAACACTTTTAAAAATATTATGTTGAGTTAGGGCTAGGGTTTCATCTTTCAATATATCTCGTTTTCTATTATAAAAATGTTAAAATTCACTCATTAAATTTCCTAACATGAAGGCAATGGATAATGATGTTATGTAGCTATAATAGAATAATTAAGAATAATAATTAGAACACATTTCCTCAAAAAAATATTTAAAAAATACTTGTTTTCGTTTTTTAACTTTAAAAAATGTTATTATTAAAAATAGTGACACTATACTAGTGGTGTTAGGGTAATTTTTGACCCGTATACCATAGAAGGTAAAAAGTCATTTATTTTTCATAAACTCAAACTTTATTTTACTCCTGATAGCAAATGCTAATTGAGGACAAGTCTCTCTCACTCTCAAACATGTTAACATTGAATATTGACAATTTGGGGGGAATTGAGCCACACTTCTCTGCCGCGTCATTTCGGACCCTAAAGGCGGTTACACACCAGCGAATATACGCAAAATTCGGACTCGTTCCGAATAATTAAAAGACGCTTTTTCGCTTCGCTTTTTCGCTCCATGTAAGCTTGCATTGACTTTATAAGGTTTTTTAAAAAAACGTATTATTCGCATGAAAAAAATCGCCCCGGTGTGTAAGGACCTTAACACCACAAGTGTCTTCGTTCCAATGAAGTGTAAAGGGTACTTTTTACCTATTTTAACTTGAAAACTGGTCAAAAATGACCCTAACACAATGGAAGGGTTAAAGAATAGCAGATATACAAGCTTGTAGCGCGGCATGAGCTTGTAGATCTGCTATTTTTGAAAAATCACGACATTTTTGCAAATCTTTGAATATATATAATATATTTTTAAAGCAGCAAACATTTTTAACCCAAATATTTGCTTCATGTGTGTGTGTGTGTGTGTGTGTGTGTGTGTGTGTGTGTGTGTGTGTGTGTGTGTGTGTGTGTGTGTGTGTGTGTGTGTGTGTGTCAGATTTCTGAAAAAACGTACAGTATGTTATAATATCAGTGGTTCTCAAACTTTTTCATGTCAAGGACCCCCAAAATTATATGTATTTGGCCGCGGACACCCATCTCAAAATATGTTGTTCCAGGGACCCCCCCCAGAAGCAAAGATTTGAGTTAAAAATATTCACTTTAAAATATATATTCAAAGATTTGCACAAAGAAATACATGATTTTTCAAAAATAGCCAAAGAAATCTTAAAATGACAGAGATGCGTCCCCGGATTGAATGGGTTAAGACATGTAAAAAGTCATGCATGTAAAACCATCCTTTATTCACTTGAATTCACGTGAAACAAAACAAAACATCAGCGCTCTCCCTGACCCCGGCCCATCCAATCTATTGATAACCGTATCATTGCAATTGAAATCATCTCTTCCATCTACCACGGTTTGTCAACTCAGGTGCACCTCATGAGCCTCAAGGCCTTGCCGTCGCCACGCCCGCCTTGTTTTGAAGTGATGTACAAATACATGTATGTAAAACCATTCTTTATTTAGTTGAGAGTGATTTCCATATAGCAATACATTATTTGCCCTGATCCCCCCTATGTTTTTGTTGTTGTTGCAAAAATAGCCAATATACAAGCTCACATCGTGTGACGCACTGTGAACTCGTAGATATTTTCACAAGAAGGGGTAGAGGAGGACATGGTACCGTACGATCAGCTGGGGTAGCGTTTTATCTTTTTTTATACACCAGTGTCTTTTTGAGATTCTGAATTCTTAGCCCCCCTCCCCCTCCCTGAAGTTTTGACAGTAGTTTAAAAAAATATTAGTCATTTGTACCATTACTGTATTTTGTGAAATAAACAGCTTTATTATTTACACATTTCACAGATAGTAATATTAAAGGTAGGGTAAGTGATTTGCGTTGGTTAAAAAAATTGTTAAATAGCTCTATATTCTGATAGTACTCATTGCTATAAAGTGTTTGTTCAGCATTAGGAGTCTACTTGTATCTCCAGCTCTTTATAAAACAGAAACTGCTTTTTCGTTTCAGTTTCAGTTTCATTTCCAATTTTATCCAACCAGGACAGAGAACTCAATCAGGATACAGATTAAACAAGTGAAATTGGAAGTGATGACACTAAGAAATGAGCATGCAAAATTGGAACTGGAACACTATACAAATTAAGCTTAAAATGGGTACTTTCTCCTGATTGGCTGGGATTTTGACACCTACCGAAAAATGTATTTTCTGTTTATTAAAGAGCTGGAGAGACGGGGAGACTCCTGTTACTGAACAAACACTCTATAGCAATGATTACTATCAGAATATAGTATTTTAACCTTTTAACAAAATACTTTTTGTTTTAACCAAAAAATATCACTTACCCTACCTTTAAGTATTGAAATTGAATTATTTATGTGGACTTAAAATTATTGTTTTATTTGTTTGATGGCCTTCCTGCCCTGGAATTTGGCCTTTGTGCCCTCAAAATATTTACATCACCAAAAGCCAAGTGGCCGTGCCCATAATATGATGAAATTCCAGGCCTGATATGATGATTATATCATCATATCATAGATATGATGATGTAGCATTATTCTAGCATTATTCTAATGAAAACTGCTGTTTTGTATCAGGGTTTAGATGATAATGTTTGAGAAATACTATATTGAGATATCAGGCCATGTGAGGGAAAATATAATTTACTGGAGGTTCGGGCCGCTACGAGGCCCTCACACCTACGTTGCACCGCCGATCCGACCGATATGTCTGAGTCATAGTGTCAGGGGCTTTGTCAGAGCACCTGTTGTACCCGTCTATCTGTGTCCCTTCTGTGCCCATACTGTACAGGTATATGGAGATCTCTTTATCTGTCTGTCTACCTGTCTCCCTTTTATGTCCATGTATGGAGATCCCTGATGTCATCAGTATATGCCCATAATATTGGCATGTCCATATATGGGCATATCGGTTCGATCAGCGGTTCTGGACAACTGGATATCTATTTTGCCTATTGACATATTGGTCGGATTCTGGAAACCACAACGCTCTACCACCTGAGCCACTGCAGTTATTGTTAACTGAGCCATTCATTGTTTATAGTCATAGTCCATAGTTCAGAATACCACAGACCACCAGCATACAGGTACCATGCATGCATATGGGGAAAATGTAATGTTTATAAATTTTGACCAAACGAAAAACTGTGCTTTTTACTCTCCGCAGGAGAGTATTGTTTTCACTTTCTAAATATGACACACCGATTGGTCAAGCCTCACGTGACACGTGACAATACGGTGAAATACTGTATAAATACATGGCGTCACTTTGACAGTGTCTCTGCCACTGTCAAAGTGAGGTAAGACAGGAACCATCACAAAATGGCTGCATGGCTGATACATAATTGGCAGATAGGACAGATAGGACACTTATATAGACAGGAGGGATATGACACTTACACAGACGGATAGGACACTTACAGTACACAGACAGGACGGATAGGACACTTATACAGACAGGACGGATAGGACACTTATACAGACAGGACGGATAGGACACTTATACAGACAGGACGGATATAACACTTACACAGACAGGACGGATAGGACACTTACATAGACAGGAGGGATATGACACTTACACAGACAGGACGGATAGGACACTTACAGTATACAGACAGGACGGATAGGACACTTACAGTATACAGACAGGACGGATAGGACACTTATACAGACAGGAGGGATAGGACACTTACACAGACAGGAGGGATAGGACACTTACATAGACAGGACGGATAGGACACTTATACAGACAAGACGGATAGGACACTTATACAGACGGATAGGACACTTATACAGACAGGACGGATCGGACACTTATACAGACAGGATGGATAGGACAGTTAGAACATAAGAATTAGAACATTCCCAACATTCCCAACACAAGTCTGGTAAGAGTGAGGTAAGACAGGAACAATCACGAAATGGTTGAGAAATGGCGGATACTGTAACAATTGGATAGGACACTTACACAGACAGGACGGATAGGACACTTACACAGACAGGACGGATAGGACACTTACATAGACAGGACGGATAGGACACTTATACAGACAGGAGGGATAGGACACTTATACAGACAGGACGGATAGGACACTTATACAGATAGAACATTCCCAACATTCCCAACAGCGGAGAGTTGTGCTCCGAGGAGCACTTTTTCTAGTTTATTTTGGGTTGATGTAGATTAGTTTTAGAGGAGGACAGTCCTACTGGACTTGTCTGTATCATTAACAGCTTTAAACGTGCTTCAACTGATGAAGACCACTTGAAAATATAGACATGCATGACATCAGTCACAGGCACAATATAACAGTTAAGTATAACTGGTAAGTAAGTATGGAGCTTGAACAAAACATTACAATAATTTAACACACTTCTTTACCACATACACCTGTGATGTGACAATAAAGCTGATTCTGAACCAAGTGGTTAATATGTGACTTGTTGCTGATAACAATATCTTACACTCGGGGTTACAGTCTAACCGATGGAACACAAACACACCTAGTAAAAGAAAAAGAAAAAATAAGGAATTAAGTCATTTAGATCATATCTACAGTAAATCAGCCAGACGGAAGTCAAAGGTCGTTTAAAGACGCAGTGCCACAATTTGGGTGTTTCTTACTGTTCTGTGTCTATGGAGTTGATTCACAGGCGGACTCACAGACGGACAAGTGGACAGGAGTGAAAATATAACGTCTGGCTAACTGGTAATGTCAGTATGCACTTGTGTATTCTATTGCGATTTGTACAACATTGGACAATGTTTTGCTTTAGTGGTTATTTTATATTGTACAGTATAAGTTCCTTTTTCCAGAACTAGTGGGGGGTTGGCTAATTCAGCTTCCTGCATTTATTATTTATTTCACACATCAAATAGAGTAGTACTGCGCTGAATACCAGTGCATACACGTTAAATAAAGTATTTATGTCTGAATACCAGCACCCACAAGTCAAATGGACCCTTACAGATCTGTAATTCTGAGAGTGTACAAATGGAACCAAATGAACCCTTACAGCTGTGTAACTCAGAGAGTGTACAAATGGAACCGAATGAACAATTACATGTCCATATGGTTCCATTTGCACGCTTTAAGAGTTCAATTAACACTGAGGACAATACAGTGTAGATTGGGGTCCTAGAGATTAAAAACAATTATATCAAATGGTGGTCCGTGGCCTAATGTATGGGGGTCATTGAACTGCAGAACGTTGAGAATCACTGAGTAAGAGTAATACGTAAGAGTAAATGATGATTATCACATGTTAACCTATAATATCATTACATTGATCTGAAAGCCTTGCATTAGAGCAGGGGTCTTCAAAGTTCCCCTTAGAATAGGGATTCAAGGGTTCAAGTGGCAAGTGTAAAAACAAATATTCTATCACACAAAGATTTGGCGGACCCCTTGTAGTAACTCTGAGGACCCCCTAGGGGTCCCGGACCCCCTGTTGAAAACCCCTGCATTAGAGAACTGGAGGAGGAGATGGAGGCCAAGGTTGAGAAGCAGAGGGATGACCACTCCAGGGAGCAGGAGGAGATCAGTGAGAGTCTGGAGGAGGAGGAGGAGGAGGAGGAGGAGGAGGCTGGTGGAGCCACCGCTGCTCAGATGGACATGAACAACCAGCAGGTAGAATGCATGTGTACGATCCTGAAGAAAAAACTAAACAAATCACACACTCCTATAGTAACAAATTGGGGAGGGAAAATGACAGGGGTACAAAAGTGATGCATTGGGAATGGGCTAGAGCTTCAAATAACACCCGAAACAATGGCCCCTAACCCTAAAACCTAACCCTAACCCTTTAGTGTATGCGGTCTAACTTAGGTTGGACGCCCCTGCCATTCACAGTCCCCAGTGAATATGCCTCACAATATTCACTGGTACTATCTTGTTATTGCTTTTAACCATCTTGGTGCACTGTATGTTTATCTTTTATGAGGCCGCCATCTGGTGGCCAAAGGAATAAACAATAGATTTTTTTTATTGGAGGCAGTTTTTAGGAACAACTGATATAGGCCATTGCAACAGAGCATTTAACTTGCCTTTTTAAACACCTCCCACTAACACTAGCCCTAAGGTTAGTGGGGAACATAGAACCCGGGGAACATAGAACCTGGGGAACATAGGGATGACTCAGCTGGAACAGCAAGCTCAGTGGCGTAGTCACTTTGAGAGCTTAGTCTGCAACCCTAATTGAATCTAGCCTTGGGTGTGCCTTTTGTTCCCCACTCCAAAGCACGTCGCAACAAATGGCTGTTTTTGATTACTGTGAGGTTAGGTTTATGCATCATTTTTTGTGAGGTTTTGGTTAGGGTTTGGGTTAGGGGTGGGCATAGTTTCGCCAACATGTGACGTCGCACTGGGTCATGTCAAATGTTGACATTAAAGGGCTACTGATAGAGCTGCAAAATGTGCCATTTTGGGAGTGAGAACGGGTAGCAATGAAGGTTTTTGGTGTAAGTGAAGTACATTCAATAACTACATTTGTTTTACTTGTATTCTCAGCATGTACAAATGGACTCTCCCCCCAGCAGTCTCGCGTCCCTGTGTCCGTGTGGTCTGGGTATGTCCACCACTCCATGTGGACACTGCAACACCTGTATCAAGGTTAAAGAATCAAATCAGCAGAAAACACCTTCTGACACAAACCAAGAACCTGCTAAACCAGATAAAGAGAAAACTGCCAACAAAAACCAAGAACCTGCTGAACCTTCCCTAACCCAAATCCTAACTGTACTTGGTGTAATCCTAGCCATAATCCTAGCCTCAACCCTTTATCCGTCCAGCACTGAGTCAGATCACAAGTTACATCAATTTGGACCTCTGATGAAGGAATATGAAGGAAAGATGGCTGAGCTGGTAAAGACAGAGGCTGCGGTTCAGCAGAAGATCCAGGAGAGACGACTGAAGATTCAGGAGGTCAAACACTCAGTAGAACTCAACAAGAAAGATGCAGACACAGTGATAGCAGACAGTGTGCAGGTCTTCACTGCTCTGATCAGCTGTATTGAGAGAAGCCAGGCTGAGGTCATTGATGGGATTGAAGAGAAGCAGAAAACAACAAAGAAACAGGCTGAAGGCTTCATTAATGAGCTGCAACAGGAAATCACTGAATTAACAAAGAGAAGCTCTGAGCTGAAGCAGCTCTCACACATTGAAGACCACCTCCAACTAGTCCTCCTCCTCCAGAGCGTCCCAGCCATCAACACCCTTCCACCCACCAAGGACTGGACAAAGGTCAATGTCCATCAGTCTTCATATGTGGAGACTGTGAGGACAGCCGTGGCTCAGCTGGAGAAGACAGTCAGTCAAGAGATGGAGAAGCTGCGTGATGCTGAGCTACGGAAGATCCAGCAATATGCAGTGGATGTAACTCTGGACCCTGAGACAGCAAATCCCTTTCTCATCCTGTCTGAGGATGGAAAACAAGTGAGTTGCGGAAACATAATGAAGAATCTCCCAGACAACAAAGAGAGATTCTCTCACTGTGTCGATGTCTTAGGAAAACAAAGCTTCTCCTCAGGAAGGTTTTACTATGAGGTTCAGGTTAAAGGGAAGACTAAGTGGAGTTTAGGAGTGGCCAGAGAGTCCATCAACAGGAAGGGAACAATCACACTGAGTCCCAAGAACGGTTACTGGACTATATGGTTGAGGAATGGAAATGAGTACGAGGCTCTTGCTGGCCCGGTTGTCCTCCTCTCTGTAAGAGAGGAGCTCCAGACAGTGGGAGTGTTTGTGAATTATGAGGAGGGTCTGGTCTCCTTTTATGATGTGGGGGCCAGAGTTCATCTCTACTCTTTCACTGGCTGCACCTTCACTGAGAAACTCTATCCATTCTTCAGTCCTGAGCCTAATGCTGGTGGTACAAACTCTGCTCCACTGATCATCTCTCCTGTTAGTTTGGCCTAAATTTGGTATCGCAATAATATTTTCTTATCTTTCTTTTTAAATGTTTTTCTTATTTACTTTTTGAGTTTTTATGACACCACAGATCATATCAGGAATAGCATACTCACGTACACAAAATAAACGCCATACACAAAAAGGGAAAAACAAAACAAACAAAAAACATATTTTTAATGTAGGCCTACTGTATAAAATGTGTTCTGTACAGAACTGTACAGAGTGTGTGTGTGTGTGTGTGTGTGTGTGTGTGTGTGTGTGTGTGTGTGTGTGTGTGTGTGTGTGTGTGTGTGTGTGTGTGTGTGTGTGTGTGTGTGTGTGTGTGTGTGTGTGTGTGTGTGCCTAGGCTAAGTCGTTGCTGTTGGGTGGAAACCTTGTATGTCCAAAACATTTCCTATATTTTAATTATTTAAAAAAAACATTTTTAAATTGTGAGTAGACAGTAGATCTACAAGCTCACAACAAGGTGACTGGCACAGTGATATGCTTGTGGTTCAAGAACGTAGGGCTACAAAATAAAAGTCTATCTTTGAAAAAGTCGTTGTCATGGTTAATCATTTACCAACCATTTACCAACTATTGTAGCCTATATCTAAGCTAAAACTGAATTTCTGGTTATTTGAAGAGGTTCTTCAACCCTCTCCAGCTGTCTATCAATCCCCCCCCCCCCACCACGTATTTGCCAGGCCTTACTCAAGGCATCCTGTGTCTGCGCCTGGTCTTCATAAAAGAAGGGGGGGAGCACAGGAAAAAGCACAGTTCAATACAAGGTCAGCTAAGAGGATTTAAAACTCAAGAAAGCCCAAGGCTTGAAGTTGTTTCCGTTGGGGTCCTATCTACTGATAGTATCCTTCACATTTCCTAAAAAAAGAATCCTGATGGTAATTATCAATGTTGCAGATGAGCACAATGTCAATTAACCTACAAATGTCACACATTTAAAACAGTTTAACATTTTCATCAAATCAGTCAGTAGAAACTCTATTTTATAGTATCATAAAGATTTTTAAATGATCTACCTTCTCCTGAAATAATATCCTGTATGTCAGAATAGAATATAGAATAGATTTTATTAAGTGGAATGCATTCAGTTATCTCTGCTTTGTGAATAGACACAATAAGCTAAAACCTTTTATCATTATCAGTGGTGTAAAGTAAATAAGTACATTTACTCAAGTACTGTACTTAAGTACAATTTGGAGGTACTTTTACTTTACTGGAGTATTTCCTATTTTCAATACTTTTACTTCTACTCCACTACATCTCAGAGGCAAATATTATACTTTTACTCCACTACAATTATTTGAAAACTTTAGTTACTTTACTTTGCAGATATAAATTATTATATAATAAAACACACATTAACCACTTCAGCCCTATTTTTACATACTGTAGGCTATTTAATTGAAAATAGCAGATCTACAAGCTCACAACGCGTCGCGTCACAACGTGTTGTGAGCTTGTAGATCTGCTATTTTCAAACATTTTTGTACTTTTACTTTTGGTACTTTAGGTGTATTTTGATGCCAGTACGTTTGTACTTTTATTATTTTACTCAAGTTGAACATAGGCCTTTTACTTGTAACAGATCTACTTCTACATTGTGGTATTGGTACTTTAAAAAAAAGAAAATGTAAAAAATGTCAGTACTTTTTCCACCACACTGCACTTCATCTAGAACTCAGTAAAGACAGCTGAGCAACATGTGACCTCTACTGGTAACACTATTTAATAGCAGGTGAATTCGAAAGCAAAAAGTGACAGTACTGAAGGAACAGGATGCCGTCTACCTCGGTCTCTTGTTTGTTGTTGTAAATGGTGCATTTATATATTGTTGTAAAATCAACCATGAGGAGGATTTCTTTACATATGTTCCTGGTAACTTGGACCAGCTGGTTCACTACACCTGTAGCCCCTGCAACATCTGTAACATCTGTAACAGGTAAGACTAGTGGTGTAAAGTAAGTAGTAACTAAGTACATTTACTCAAGTACTGTACCTAAGTACAATTTTGAGGTACTTTTACTTTACTGGAGTATATTTCCAATTGTCTATGCTTTTACTTCTACTCCACTACATCTCAGAGGCAAATATTGTACTTTTACTCCACTACAATACTTTCAAAACTTTAGTAGTTACTTTGCATATATACATTATTACGTTATAAAACATACATTATCCACTTCAGCCCTATTTTTAAACCTAGGCCATTTGAAAATAGCCGATCTACAGATCTGCTATTTTCAAACATTTTAGTACTTTTACTTTTGGTACTTTAAGTACATTTTGATACCAATACTTTTGTACTTTTACTCAAGTAAAGTTTTTAATTCCAGACTTTTATTTGTAACAGCTCTCTCTTGTCTATGAGCCACATATAATCCACTTCACTGTCAGTCTATAGCCCTGGTCCAGAGCGTTATTTAGGCGCGCTGGCAGACTCAAAGACCGAAAATGCTTTTAATTGCATTTAATTTTTGTATTTACTCCACTGCACGCTCTACAAATCTGATCAATGGTAATTTATATTCACCAGATCTGTAGAGGGCGCAGTGGAGTAAAATAAACAATTTCCGTCTGGTGGACATATTTTATTTTCTGCCCGAAAAGTGTATTCTACAGAGAAGGTGGGGTGCTAAGATGCTTCCCACCCTGGAGAATAGACTTTCAACAACACAAAACAGCCTTTGCACCTTGCACGGTAGTGTAATGTTGGGTCTATGAGTAAAGCAGGGTGGCTGGCAGAGCGTTTGAGAGAACTCACTAAATAAAAGGTTCTGGACCAGGGCTCTGTCAGTCCATTCTGTAGAGCAGTGGACAGTGGTTCTCAACCTTTTCAGGCCGTGACCCCCCCCCCCCCCCCCTTCTATCACTCAGAAGATTAGACCTAACCAAATTATAACTAAAGAAAAATGTAAATACATCACTTATTGGAATGAACTTACACAATCACAACACAAACTAAAAACATATTTGGCCATAAACAGACAGTATACTGTGGCAAACTACCTAAGCACAGTAACTGATACAATCCTGAGAAAGACATTGACAATGTACAGACTGAGAGATCATACTGTTTGGCAATAGAGAAGGGCAGACACAGACAGACCTGGCTGCCCAGAGAGGAGAGGCTGTGCTCATTGTGATGAGGAAGCTGTAGAGACTGTTACAATTTATTTACAATGTACAATTACACTTCCTAACACAATGTAAAAACTACACAAAATTGGGAGGAGTTCTTTCCAAATGTTTAAATTAAAATGACAGAAAGGGAGAGAGAGAGAGAGAGAGTGTGTGTGAGTGAGTCACTGAGAGGGAGAGAGAAAGCGAGAGCGAGAGAGAGTGAACCCCCCCCCCCCCACCCTCGTTTACTTCCTGTACTTCCTGTAATACCAGCTTTCACTGGATGCGCCCGTCACTACCGCCCATTTAGGAATACAGGGAACTTCCAACAGAATCTGACACAGACGGTATTAAAACACATATATCTATTGAAAAATAAGGGCTAATACAGTGTAACAGTGTACAGTCAGCAGTCAGCACTTTAACTATTTTTTTTTTGTACATGTACACACAGGGCCGTGTTTAAGCACAGGCAATCTAGGCACATGCCTATGTCTTGTCGGGGGGGGGGGGCGAAAAATGCACCCATAAAAAAAATAAAAGCGTTTTTGTTTTTTTTTCTCTAAATTAAATAACATAAGCCTAACCTAACCCTAACCCTAACCCTAAAACCGAAATAAAGTAACAAAGAAACGCCCAAAAACGGCCACAATCCACAAAATAACCGCAAAATTTTGCGCGCGCATTGGTCGCGCACATGCACGCGCACGCTGGGGGGGGCCCGAAAATTGTCCGTTGCCTAGTGCGCATTTTGACCCTGTGTACACACACAGGCACACACACACACACACACACACACTTGTGAGGACATCAACATTGTAGGATAGACTGAAGGAGAGGGATTTTGTTTTCACCCCTGCAAGTCCGTCTGTCCGACAGTTGATTAGACTGTTTTCTCCTCTTGTCTCTTTCCTGTCAGTTTGCTTTTTAGACACCAGTGATGGTGTTTTGATTGATTGATTGATTGATTGATTGATTGATTGATTGATTGATTGATTGATTGATTGATTGATTGATTGATTGATTGAATAAATACTTTATTGGTCAGAAATGTAATCAACACGTGGTACAGAATGTCATTTTGAATTGTGAAATCCAAAGCTACAGTACATTTAAAATGTAATCATCCTTAACCCGTACATTTGTACCCCAGTTTATGATTTCCATGGACATATCATTTTATTTGGGGAGGGAGTTGCTGAACAGCATACGTAAATCTGAATATGAATTAAACATTACACATTAATATCACTACACTAAATCCTTTTTGTTTTGTTTTAAGGACATCGGGTGATTGGTTCATCTCAGCCTGTAACGGTCAAAGTGGGAGATGATGTCATCCTTCCTTGTCATTTTGAACCTCCTCTCAACATGGAGCAGGAGACGGTGGAGTGGATCAGACATGACCTGGGGTGGTTGTCACCATACGTGCACCTTCTCCAAGATGGACATGTGAATTCTAAGGATCAGAACCCGTCATACGAACAGAGGACGTCCCTGTTTGATGATGAGTTGTCTCATGGTAACATCTCACTGAAGCTGACCAGGGTGAAGCTCTCAGATCAGGGAACATACTGGTGTTCTGTTCCACACCTGAACAAAAGCATTGGGATCCAGCTCATTGTTGGTAAGATTTACTCTTCAAAACATGAATGAAAAAACAACAATAAAAGAGCAGTACTAAATAGTTTTCATTTACCCTCTATGGCAGGCGTCTTCAACAGGTGATTTGTATGATCAATAAGGAGACTAAATTAGTGTTTGAAGTTCCAACTCATAATTGTAGTTGTAATTGTTTAACAGTAAATAATAAAACAATGACATCCCTGAACTATTTTAATGCTATAAGATTATACTTATAATCATCACAGGATTGTTTTCTCCCTGGGAATAATCACATTCTAACACTACAGAAAATGTGTTCTCTATCTCTCCGACCAACATATTCTGTGAGAAGACTACTTACGAGTGTTGGCAGCCTATATAATCCAGTAAATCCACTGCAGTGTGCAGTTCATAGAGCTGGCGTTGAGTCGCCCCTCTCTGGGTTGCTGTCGGGGCTTGGTTGTAGGTACAACAAACAAAATCCTTGGGAATCGGACGCAGTCTATTCGGTACACCATACAAACATATTGCTGCCGAGTTCGGCCAGCTTCCGCGTTCAGGTGTAGTTCTGTCTGTGGATCTGGGTCCAGTGACACAGACAGAATGTGCTGGGTCTGTTGAACTTTCCTTTCAAATTGGGCAGTCATTATAGCACACATAATTATGAGTGACACATCACTGACAAAGCTGCACTCAGATCACATTAATTATATTCCAGTTCTTAATGTACTTTGGTGTTAAAGAAAATCTATTTGGTACAAATTCTCAGATCCAGGGCCATCAACTGTGACCTTTTTGTCAAGATACAATAACATTCAGCTTCAAAGATTAGGACATGGAGCTAACTTTAAACTGAGTCCATCTGTTAAAAAATAATAATAATAATAATAATGAATGCATAGTGTAACTGTCATGAAGGGCGTTTTGATTACAGTGATTACACATATTATTTCACCAGATCATAAGTAACATCTGGTGATATGACACAATACCTCATACAGCCTTCTTTGTGACCACATTCTCTGCTCTCATGAGAGCAGAGGATGTGGTCACAAAGAAGAAGCTGTTATATGCAGTTTCATAATGTACGTTACCTACACGCACAACCGTTAACCGTCAACCGTCAAAACAAGATGACGCCGACATGCACAGCGGCAAACTTCACACTGTCAAAACAAGATGGCACAGAGACAAGCCGACTTGCTTGGTCTCCACACAAATAACATTTGATTTCCTATACTAACACATCTGGTCGAAATTCACCTCAGATCCTGTAGGTGAGACATGACCTTTGCCACGATCTACATGTCTCAATAGAATAGCAAGGAGACAAAATATAACCGCCCCAATTGTATAAGTTATATTGTATTAATATACTCTACCATACAGATTGGACAAAATTGTATTCATTAAACAAAAGTTACATAGTGCCTCTTTAAGTAAAGTAAAAGTAAAAGTAGACGTATATTTCTTAATTCTAATATCAATGAATTGCTGTAATGTTTTCACAATGAATTTCTAGGACCTTGTAACTCTTGTTTCAGAGAAGTAACTCTCTGAAACCCCCTGCACTGATGTGCTTGCTTGTAGATCCACTACGTTATACAAAGCCTGCAGAAACACCTATAAAAACGAAAATAGAAATGACCTATACACCCATACAGGATGTAACACAAAGAGGCGAGCGGAGGGGGAAGCCAGAAACACGGCTAGTGTGAGAGCAGCATGTGGAAAAAAGAAACAGCCAACCTAGAAATGTACCTAAGTAAAAGTAAAATGTATTATTATTATTTAGTATAAAAAAAATCTAATACTCAAGTAAAGTACAGATCCTCAGAATCTGTACTTAAGTACAGTACTCAAGTACATTTACTCCGTTAATGTCCACCACTGCATGTCTGCATGTCCCGTCATACGAACAGAGGACGTCCCTGTTTGATGATGAGTTGTCTCATGGTAACATCTCACTGAAGCTGTCCACGGTGAAGCTCTCAGATGACGGGAGATACAGGTGTTATGTTCCATTCCTGGACAACTACAGTTACATCTATCTCCATCTGGGTAAGATTTACTGTTCAAAACATGGATGAAAAAACAATAATAAAAGAGCTTGACTAAATAGTTTTCATTAACCCTCTATGGTATTACTTTTTCTTTTTGGGGGAGAATATTGTACCAATGTTGTGGTAGTATGGGTGTTCCTGATAATATATCAATAATAATAAATCAGTTCTTCCTGATAGCTGTTATTAATTCAACAAGGACTGTCACATCTACCCCCCCTCCTCCATAGCATGTCATGTTAGGCTATATGGGACTATACTTTGTAATAATGCTTTAATATCTACAACATCAGTCAGTATCCTAAAGGGATGTTGAATTGTTTATGGTTTGGATTCAGTTCAGCAGCATTATATTTATATTTATCAATTATAAATCTGTTCATGGAATTTAAAGTAGGTATTTTGTGCTACAGGATCATAATAAAACTACTAGTTGAAACAAATAAATGATAGGCTTAAAACTTTGGGACTGTTAACCGCTGGTCTAAGTGACATCCTATTTTAATAACTATATGTTAATACAGTATGTTGATAAGTGAACAACATACATCTATGTAAAAAAAATAAAAAAAATAAATAAACATGAACTTTGGACCTGTGCCGACAAAACGTTAGTGGCGGATTTTCCATAAGTGAAGAAGAAGAAGAAGAGTGAATAATGCCAATAACAAAACGGAGCCTTGCTCTGCAGAGCCTGGCCCCGTAATTGCACATTAATATCACTCTAAATCCATTTGGTTTTGTTTATAGGACATCAGGTGATTGGTTCATCTCAGCCTGTGGAGGCCAA
Source organism: Gymnoscopelus microlampas (assembly GCF_963454915.1). Taxonomy (NCBI): domain Eukaryota; kingdom Metazoa; phylum Chordata; class Actinopteri; order Myctophiformes; family Myctophidae; genus Gymnoscopelus; species Gymnoscopelus microlampas. The sequence goes on from NC_139939.1 coordinate 8,626,265, forward strand.
AGTGGGAGATGATGTCATCCTTCCTTGTCACATTGAACCTCCTCTCAACATGGAGGAGAAGACGATAGAGTGGATCCGACGTGACCTGGAGAGGTCATCCGTGCACCTTCTCCAAGATGGACGTGTGAATTCAGAACGTCAGAACCCGTCATACGAACAGAGGACGTCCATGTTGGATGATGAGTTGTCTCATGGTAACATCTCACTGAAGCTGTCCAGCGTGAAGCTCTCAGATCAGGGGAAGTACAGGTGTTATGTTCCAGACCTGGACAGAGGCACTGGCAGAAGCAGTGATCTCCGTGTTGGTAAGATTTACTGTTCAAAACCTGGAAGGAAAAACAACAGTAAAATAACATGACAATAATGTTTTCATTAACCCTCTGGCATGAATGTATGTATTATTTATGTATATATTATGATGATTATTAATAATTGTATTTTATTTGTATAATTTTTTTAGGGGGTACTGTACCCATTTTTGTGGTAGTGATAATGTATCAATATTAATATATCAATTAATTATAACACATTACTGTTATTAATTCAATACTAAAAAGCCCAGGGGCCTATACAGTGATAAAAGTACTCGTTATGCAGAATGTGCTATTTCCCATTCTTGTTTAACAATCCAACTATAAATGCGCAGAATTCCACAAAATTGTGCTAATTTAACGTAATAATATCATAAAGAAAAGAAAAGAAGAACAACATTAAGAATATACAATGAAACATATACCATAATGATAAAATACTGGATGTAATATAATATATTTATTTGTTTTTGCAGGGGCTGTGTCTCAGCCGGTGATCTCTTTAACTGGAAAAAAAGGTAATCTCTTATCTTGGAGATGTGATTCTAGGTGCTGGTTTCCTAAACCTGAGGTGTCCTGGTTGGACCGTGATGGAAAAAACATCACTGCTGAACCCTCAGTGACAGAGAAACCTTCTGATCACTGTTATGTTGTCCAGAGGACTGTGACAGTGGCTCTAACAGAGCATGTGACCTGTAGAGTTCACCTACCACACATCAACCACACTGCTGTCATCTCATCAGGTAATGAACATGTCCAACATTCTTTAACACCTTGAAGAACCTCTGTAAACACCTCTGTCATACTGTTGCATTCAGTTTTGTACTGTTATATTGTCATTTTTGCAGTGGTGTAAAGTAACTAAGTACATTTACTCAAGTATTGTAATTAAGTATCATTTTGAGGTACTTTTACTTTACTGGAGTATTTCCAATTGTCTATACTTTTACATGTGGCAGCGGTGGCCTAGTGGTTAGAGGGGCGCCCTTGATACCGGAAGGTCCCTAGTTCGATTCCCCAATTCATCACATCAATCACGAATCACCGCTGTATAGCCCTTGAGCAAGGCTTCCATGCAGGGTCTGGCTGTAAATAAGTTCCGCACTTAGTCCAACACCCTGGGTAAACAACAAACTTTGCTTTGCTTACATAAACATTTGAGTACTTTTTCCACCACTGCATTATTTTGGACGGAGATCCGTCTCCGTCGCAAAATAAACGGTCCGCAAGAAAGGGGCGTGCACTTCTATTCATATTTATACACCTACCCAGGAAAGGGGGCGTGGCTGTGGAAAGGGGGCACTGTTGATTTGATTGATTTCATTTCATAACGTTAATACCAGTTGTCACTGTCTTTCAGAGTGGAGTACCATTACAGATGACTGTGATGTGACTCACAATCATCTGTATGCAGGGATTATTATTTTTATTGCAGGGATTATCATCATCCTGGTGTGGCGAGCGCTGTGCCAAACTAGTAAGTATTCAACTCAATTATTCATAATTATTAAGTCATCAATATATGTATCTAATAATGCATCTGATAATGATAACAATGTGGAACATGAACATTAGTAGAGTGACTCCAGATTCAGTAGAGTTTATAAGAGTTGGCATCATGTGTAAATAATGTATACCTTTTTTTAATTATAACCTCATGATTATGTCTCCATGATTACCATAACAGGATCACCAAAACCACTAGAATGGCATCAAATCAGTAAAAGATGGAGGCCACAGTTAGAGAAGCTTGCGAAACTTGCGAACATTGGTGACTGTAAAGTTAAGAAAGTTGGCAGTCTTGTGTTTGTGGAAGACGATGAATTCCTCATTGCAAATGGAATGGATGGAAATACTCAGGTCTTCTTGGGGTTAAAAGACGATGGCACCGAAGTTGCAGTGAAGAGAATGTCTACGTCCAACTATAAAGTGCTGGAGAACGAGAAAGACTTGGTACGTCTTCCAGAGCTTGATGATCCTTCGATTGTACGATATGTGTACTCTGCAAAGGACAAGAACTTTGGTTACCTTGCTCTTCAGCTGTATGAATGCAACCTGGAAGAATACATCAAGAAAGGAATTGAGTTTCCTGGCGGCCGTCTTTCTGACCGGGAGCTTGCAGAACAGGTTGTCAAGGGCTTAAAGTTACTCCATCAGCAGAATCCTCCAATTCTCCACCGTGATATCAAGCCCCAGAATGTCTTGATTGGTATGATACAAAAATAAAAATAAAATTAGCGGCTGATTCTTTTTTTTTTTTTAACTTAAATCATTCATTATATTTATCTACCCAATTTACCTTGCGATATTGGCTGCTTTTAGTATAAGCAGACAGTCGCCCAGAGGACAAACAGTAAGCAACAAGCAGTGCTTGTTTAAGATGTTTCTCAATCTAAATCATCATTATATTGATCCTTACAGATATTAAAAATAAAGCAAAATTGGCAGATTTTGGAATAAGCCGTCGATTTCTCCAAGGACAAAGCACCCTCCTTACAAGAGGTGCAGGAACATCCTGCTGGATGGCTACAGAGATTTTGAAGATGAAGGAGGATGGTGGTGATATCCCACACAAAACTAGCACTGATATCCAGGTTGTAGTTTTTTTATTCTGCATGAGAACAATTCAATTGTTGACAACAACATAACAATCTTCTTACTAATTTTCGTTGTCTATTGTAAAGGTGGCTGGGATGTTGATATATTACATCCTGTCTGGAGGACACCATCCATTTGGCCAAAGTGTTGAATGTGAATACAACATCTATAGAGGCCACTACAACCTGCACCATGTTCAGGATGAGGTTGCCAAGGATCTTATCGAGAGGATGATCAATACAGAGCCAAAGGGAAGACCTACAGTGGAGGAATGCTTGGATCATCCCTACTTCTGGGAAAATGAAAAGTATGAGAAACAGTCAAATCTTTTCCATTGTACATACAGTATTTTATTATACACTCACTGACACCTCAATGCTATTTATTCCTGCTTCTAGTGACTGATATTGTCCTTCTAAGACATTCCCTTTTTTCCATTTAAAAAACATATTTTTCATAATAAGTCATTGAAAGATGGTCTCATCATGCATTAGAAGGACAATATCAGTCACTAGAAGCAGAGACGTGTGTTTTAATGAGTCTAACATTCATTGGAAGGACAATATCAGTCACCAGAAGCAGAGACGTGTGTTTTAATGAGTCTAACACTCATTACAAGGACAATATCAGTCACTAGAAGCAGAGACATGTGTTTTAATGAGTCTAACATTCAGTAGAAGGACAATATCAGTCAGGCTTCAAGTGGTTAATAAAAACATGGAGGGGAAAAGTTCCTTTCACACAAAGGTTTGGCGCCCCCCCTTGTAGTAACTCTGAGATCCCCTTAGGGGTTTAAAAGTGTTTTAAGGTGAAATACCATTTTAAGCCCTATTTTCAAAAGTAGTAAATACCTGATTCCATGCTCTCAACCTTGCATCACATTTTGTGAGCTTGTAGATCTGCTATTTTTGCTAGCTATCTCTTTTTCTTTTTTTCATTTGTAATGACATTTTAAACATACATATATCAGGTTTAAAGTAGTTAACGGTTTGATCTAACAGTAACCTTTCTACCAACAAAGTCCAACATGTTTTATGAGTGATGGTTTCAGTATATTATTTTTGTTTTGTAAAATCTTCCAGGAGAGTAGATTTCCTGAAACTGGTTGGAAATGAAGAGGAAGTAGAGAAGCACTACACAAACCCAGACCACCAGAAACTCATGGCAGTATTGCTCCAGCGTGCTGAGAGGGGACTGTTTGATGGATGGAAAGGCAAAATGAAAGACAAGGTAACTAAAGCATATTTAGAGGTTAACATGTCTTGACGTCTATTAGACTAGTCCATGGGTTCCCAAACCTTTCAGGCCACGCCCCCAAAAATAATCATATTTGAACTGGGGACCCCTCACCCTGACAAGCACTTGGAATTGTAGGCATTACCTTTAGTTTGACTCGGTTCCACAGATAAATATTGTGAAAATAGCCGATCTACAAGCTTGTAGGCTATTTTGACAATGTTTGGCTCTTTCTTGACAATTTGTCCAATTTGGTATTGAGGTCTTAAGACATTAAATTATAACTTTATAAATGTGCAGATACTCTGTATACACTTATACTGTATGTTGGTTTGTTTACTGTTGAGTGAGAAAACAATGTTGCACATTAAGATAATCATCTGCTCATGTAAGCTCATGTAATATTTAAGTGTGTTTTCCAGTTGCCATCCAAGGTGTTCCAGGAGATGGAGAAAAGGAGGGGGAAGACAGGATACTCTGAGAATGAACCATTTGAATTGCTGCGCTTCATACGCAATCTCTATGCACACCAGTAAGTTGAATTTAATTACAAAATAACAGTGTTGTCGCTCCCATTCATTTCTAAGTACAAATATATATTTGTTCTATTGAGATCATTTCCCTGGGTGTGTAGTCTAAAGTGGGATAGGATCTACTTTATAAAGCAGCAGTTAGATAGATGTCAGTGTGTTCAGTACTTTATAAAGCAGCAGATAGATAGATGTCAGTGTGTTCAGTACTTTATAAAGCAGCAGATAGATAGATGTCAGTATGTTCAGTACTTTATAAAGCAGCAGTTATATAGATGTCAGTGTGTTCATCATAACATGTAGTGTTCAGTGATCATTGCTTTGTGGGTTTACAGCAGTGGTGGAAAAAGTACTCAAATTCTTTACTTAAGTAAAAGTATCAATACTGCAATATAGAAATACTCTGTTACAAGTAAAAGTCCAGAATTCAAAATTTACTTGAATAAAAGTACAAAAGTATTGGCATTAAAATGTACTTAAAGTACCAAAAGTAAAAGTACTAAAATCGGCTATTTTCAAATAGCCTATGTATAAAATAGGTCTAAAGTGGTTAATATATGTTTCATAATATCATAATGTATATCTGCAAAGTAACTAATAACTAAAGTTTTCAAATAATTGTAATGGAGTAAAAGTACAATATTTGCCTCTGAGATGTAGTGGAGTAGAAGTAAGAGTATTGGAAATTGGAAATACTCAAGTAAAGTACAAATACCTCAAAATTGTACTTAAGTACAGTACTTAAGTAAATGTACTTAATTACTTTCCACCATTGGTTTACAGTGAGGCTGCTGCTGCTGACATTGACCTGATGGAGATGTTTCCTGGTCTGCTTCTCTGTGTCTACCTGTTTGTCAAAGATCAAGGCTGGAATGAACGACGTACTCTGAAGAAGATGTTACGGCCGACGTCCACACATCTTAAGGACAGTGGTGCTTCTAGCTCTGATGGTGTCCTGGATGAAGCCTTCATTCAGCCCCTCGCCCCAAACCGGCCCAGAGCTTCTAGCTCTGATCCCCCCGCCCCAAAAAGTCCCAGAGCTTCTAGCTCTGATGGTGCCCTGGGTGAACCCTCCATTCAGCCTCTCGCCCCATAAAGACCCCATAAATCTGCGTGATGTAGACGTCATTTAACTCAACTCTGACAGTAGAGATATCCTGCATTATAATGACAGGAGAAATGACTGTATTTGATGTATTTGATTTGCACAACATTGTATTGTATACATATACAGGAAATGTTCATTCTTTCCAAGGGATTTATTTAGTTGTGCCAGGAAACCCTGGGGGGCTTATGTGAGAACCTCACCGTTTACATATACATACATATAATTAGATTAGTTTAATATTAAAAGCAAAAGACAAACAACAAAAAAACAACAGCAAAAGAAAAAATATGTATACATTTATATAGAAACATATATTAGAGAATAGTTCAAATGATAAATATAAATGTACAAAACTGGGCAGAAGAGACAGAAACAAAAACATGATGCCGTTACATATTTATGTGAACATAAAGATTAAGATGGGTCTAATTATCCACTATGGTATTCAATTTACTTATCAGGCTTATTTTATACTGTAGGTAGCTATGTGGTACCTATCAGATGGAAATGTGCGTTCCACAGTGAAACTCCTCTATATTTTATGGCGAACTGCCCCCTACTGGTGGTACACAGTGGGACATGCTGTTGTTGGTTTGCTTGTCTGGTTGGATACTGGTGAAAGCTGGAATTTGGCTGGAAATACATTTTGAATTATAGGTGAATAGACATAAGTATATATTAGGCTGTAGTAAAGGGTTTTTAGACAGGCTCTATTTAGAAATGGGCTGATTTTTCTAATAATCCCACTAATTTTGAAACCTTTTTTGTTACCTGGTCCATGTGTTCTTTCCAGCTGTATTTTTCATCAATCATTATTCCCAAGAATGGGGTGGAGGCTACTCTACCCCATTCTCTGTGTGTGTGTGTGTGTGTGTGTGTGTGTGTGTGTGTGTGTGTGTGTGTGTGTGTGTGTGTGTGTGTGTGTGTGTGTGTGTGTGTGTGTGTGTGTGTGTGTGTGTGTGTGTGTGTGTGTGTGTGTGTGTGTGTGTGTGTGTGTGTGTGTGGCTACTCTACTTATCAATACTGAGCTTAGTTTCCTCTGGGTTGAATTTCTTCCTACCAGAAAATATTATAAATGTAGTTGTTTTTATGTTTAATGACAGTTTATTAAGTTGTAACCATTTGGAGAGTATTTGCAAATCTTGATTAGCTTCATTGATGAGTGTATTGAGATTTTTGTGGGAAAGGATGAAAGGATGACACTTGTGTCGTCGGCAAATAGGATTGAAAACAAAGTATTTGATGCTGCCGGTAGATCATTTATATAAATTAGAAATAGCAGTGGGCCAAGAATCGATCCTTGCGCCACTCCACATGATAATATTTCTCTGGATGATTCAGTATTTTTGACTGTCTGTCAGTGAAGACAGGACCACCACCACCAAACACATATATAGACACTTTTGTAAGCAGTATATTATAATTGACCGTGTCAAAAGTCTGGGAAAGATCCAGAAAAAGTCCCAGCGCATATTCCTTGTTATCTAGTGCATTTGATATTTTCTCAGTGAGGTCAAGTAAAGCCATGTAAGCAGAGTGTTTTTTACGGAAGCCATATTGATGGTTGTAAAGTATATTATTTGAGTTTATATGTTGGAGGATTCTTTTGTAAACACGTTTTTCTAGAATCTTTTGAAAAAGACGATAATATTGATTTAGGGCGATAGTTGGTAAAGTGGTTGTGATCCTCTGATTTAAAAAAAAGACTTTAGCTATTTTTAGGTCACTTGGTACCACTCCAGTTTTCAGTGAGATAGTACAGATAACAGTTAGTGGGTCTATGATTTTTTGGATTGGTTCTCTGGGGTTATATACATTTTATAGAGTCCGTTTTTTTCCCTTGATGACTTCTGCAATCCGGGGATAAACCAGGGCTTAGTTGCAAGGCTCCTGATTTTTAAGGTTTCGAGGCCAATAGGCTCGAAGCCTTATTACATCTGTAAGAGTTCATGATCTTCCGCCGGTTTTGCCAGTTCTGGCCTAACCGCGTGGTCACTTTTTATGAAATTCGGCAATATGGTAGAGGGCTATGCCAAACGGCGAAAACCCGAAACTCACAAACATTGGCCAAAGGGTGGCGCTGTAGCACTCAATTGAATATGCCAACTTTGAACAGGTACAGCTCATGCCCTGTTTCACCTACAGTCATGAAACTTTGATACACACATGCGTCTCCTCATGCCTAACAACTTTCACTGTTTGACTTTTGACCTCTGACCTTTAGATCTCCCACCATTTCGAATTCTATGAAAAGCAGTAAAAAGCAGTAAAAAGCCTACTCCTCCTGGGATTTATGAGCAATCTGTACGAAACTGTATACACATGAACTTTGGACCAATGCCGACAGACGTAACCAAGCGGATTTTCCATAAGTGAAAACGTTAAGCTTTTATAAGCCAATGAAAATTGCAGCTTTTTTTAAATTATTCATCTGCCCCTAACACATACATGCAGACTCACATTTGTTTGACACTTTGCAATATTGTAGAGGGTCCTTCCAGGTATCACTGAAACCAATCTTACTACAATTGGTCAAAGGGGGGCGCTATAGCAATTTTCTGAAAATGCAAACTTTAAACAGGCAAAAGTCATGCCTCGTTTGGCCGACAGCCGTTAAACCTGCTTACACATGTGCCTTGACTCATGAGGAACACATGTATCACTTTGACCAGTAAGCTCTGCCCTTAGATTGTCTGCAATTTTGAGCAGTTTGAAAAACATTTAAATCCAGGATTTCTGAGCAATTTGCATGAAACTGTGTCAAATACATGTTTGAGGCCCTTTTTCACAGGTTCAGGTGTGTTGGTTCAATAGCTTGATCGCTTAATCATCTGCCTTGAAACCATAGGGTAGCCGGTTCGAATCCCACCTCAGGTAGACTTAATTATAATTGCATTGCACACAACATGACTATATCAATGAATACATGTGCAATTGTTAAAGATGACGAGAAATGCATACTTGAAAGTAGTTATTTTCAATGTATGACGTACTTCATTCGCGCTTTTGTTTTGTTTTGTTGGATTCTCCCTTTTCACTGTCTAAGGCTGTGTATTGGATAGCTCCACCAGTAGAGTGTGAGTCTCATGTGCCGAAGGTCCCTGGTTCGAATCCCACTTATTACAGTTCACATTTAAATTGCATTGTACAAAACATGACCCTGTTAATTCAGACAAGTGCAATGTTTAGACAATAACACGAAATGCTTTTGAGAGTAGTTTTTTTTTATGTATGACATACTTTCTTGTGAAAATAGCCGATCTACAATCTCACACCTTTTTAGATAGCAACGCGTTGTGAGCTTGTAGATCGACTATTTTCCACTAGTTTCCATTCCGAAATATATTGAGCAGTTTGAAAAACATTTAAACCAAGGATTTCTGAGCAATTTGCGTGAAAGTGTGTCATGTGTGTGAACTCCCTTTTCACTAGTACAGGTCTGTTGGCCCAATGGCTTAATCATCTGCCTTGAAACCACAGGGTTCCTGGTTCGAATCCCACGTCATGTAGAATTCATTATAATTGCATTGCACACAACATGACTGTATCAATGAATGCATGTGCAATTGTTAACCAGTAAACTCCGTCCTTAGATTGTCTGCAATTTTGAGCAGTTTGAAAAACATTGAAATCCAGTATTTCTGAGCAATTTGCGTGAAAGTGTGTCATGTGTGTGAACTCCCTTGTCATCAGTTCGGGTCTGTTGGCCCAATGGCTTAATCATCTGCCTTGATACCAGAGCGTCGCCGGTTCAAATCTCACCTCATGCAGACCTCAACTCAATTGCATTACACACAACATGACTGTATCAATGAATAAACATGCAATTGTTAAATGAAACGCTTATTGAGAGTAGTTGTTTTCAATGTATGATGTACTTCATTCCCTCTTTTGTTTTGTTTTGTTTTGTTGGATTCTCCCTTCTCACTGACCAAGGCTGTGGATTGAATAGCTTGATCAATACAGTGTTAGTCTCATGTGCCAAAGGTCCACGGCTCAAACCCCACTTGTCACAGTTTACATTTAAATTGCATTATGCAAAACATGACCCTGTTAATTCAGACATGTGCACTTTGCTCTCTCTCTCTCTCTCTCTCTCTCTCTCTCTCTCTCTCTCTCTCTCTGTCTGTCTGCCTGTCTGCCACTCTGTCACTGTCTGTCTGTCTGCCAGTCTGCCACTCTGTCACTGTCTGTCTGTCTGTCTGTCTGTCTGTCTGTCTGCCAGTCTGCCACTCTGTCACTCTGTCACAGTCTGTCTGTCTGCCTGTCTGCCACTCTGTCACTGTCTGTCTGTCTGTCTGCCAGTCTGCCACTCTGTCACTGTCTGTCTGTCTGTCTGCCAGTCTGCCACTCTGTCACAGTCTGTCTGTCTGTCTGCCAGTCTGCCACTCTGTCACTGTCTGTCTGTCTGTCTGCCAGTCTGCCAGTCTGCCACAGTCTGTCTGTCTGCCAGTCTGCCAGTCTGCCACTCTGTCACTGTCTGTCTGTCTGTCTGCCAGTCTGCCACTCTGCCACTCTGTCACAGTCTGTCTGTTTGTCTGTCTGCCACTCTGTCACAGTCTGCCAGTCTGCCAGTCTGTCACAGTCTGCCAGTCTGCCAGTCTGTCACTGTCTGTCTGTCTGTCTGTCTGCCAGTCTGCCAGTCTGCCACAGTCTGTCTGTCTGCCAGTCTGCCAGTCTGCCACAGTCTGTCACAGTCTGCCAGTCTGCCAGTCTGCCACTCTGTCACAGTCTGCCACTCTGCCAGTCTGCCACTCTGTCAAAGTCTGCCAGTCAGCCAGTCTGCCAGTCTGCCACTCTGTCAAAGTCTGCCAGTCTGCCAGTCTGCCACTCTTGTCACAGTCTGCCAGTCTGCCATTATTCTCGAAACCGCTAATTGCTGCTTGCAGCTATATTATGTATTTTTTTTACAGTTGTTAGAGGAAAGCATTTGTTGAAGACATGATTAATAGATAGGATAAAGGATTGGTGTGTTCCATTTGCATCGGTTTGTGTGTAGACATTTTCCCAGGTTATATACATGTAGCTTCAATTAAGTTTTTAAATGTTGACATATTTTTTTCATTATATTTTCGGTAGGTCAAATTGTCATCACACTGATTATTTACTGAAAACATTATCTAGTGAAAACGTCAGGGGTCCTAGGAAAGCCCTGTGGCACTCCAGGGATTCAAACCCAGGTCCCAGTAGTAAGCCAGCAATATGTTAGGGTAGTTACACATTCAGATGTTAATAATAAACTGCCCCTTTTGATACGAAAATAACCCACGGGAACATTTAAGGTATGCCACTGCACCTATGCAGACACCAGATGCAGTGTTGTCGTCGCAATTTCAGAATGTTGTTTTATGTCTATGACAACAGCTTGTAAATCAACGCAATTAGTTGATAGTAAGGCTAGTAAGACAAATTATCAATATTAATATACTAATTAATATTAATATATTAATATACCAATATTACAACTACTTCATTATCCTAAAGTAGTTTTCAGTGGCAAAGTATTCTGTCTGTGGGATTTATGTTAGTTAAAATAAGGTTATATTCTGGGCCAGATCTGACTAGTTATGATTTGACTTGATCTGGCCTCGATCGGACTCTCTCTGATTCATCCAGGACGTCCGTTTTCGTGGTCATTAATTATTTTGGTGATATTCTGGGCCAGATCTGACTAGTCTTGGTTTGACTGGATCTAGCCCCAATCGAGACGTCACTGATTCGTCCAGGTCCTGACTGTGCTTGCTGGGCTATCTGCTCCCGATGAGCAGGTTGGTACCTTGCATGGTTTCCTCTGCCGTCAGTGTGTGAATTTGAGTGTGAATGGCTGAATGTATTGCACTTTGGATATGAAAGTGCTATATAAATGCACCCTCTACCACAATGGTTCTCAACCTGTGGGTCGGGACCCCCAGGCGGGTCCCCATATGATTTTGGGGGGGTCCCCATGTGACAGTGAAGTGACAATTTAAGGACTTTTAAGACCTTTTTAATACCTAAAACAAAAGAAAAGAAAAAGACCATTACTGCATCAAAAGTAATCAACAAACTATACAATAAAAACGGATAAAACTGACCTGACGAAGCTCATGGGTGAAATGCGTCATGCTAATAAAATACTTAATGCAGTAGTAAGTTGTCCATCTCTGTTCTCTGGAGTGTGCAGTCCCTTACTTATGGATGGTCCATCCTTTTCCCTTGTTTACAGTTTATATGCCTGCTGACTACACTTGCACCTCCTGGGTGTTTTGAATGTGTAGTAGTTATCTTTTTGTTCTCATATATATATATATATAGCAAGGTGGAAGGTGGAACACTCGGCCTGCTTGGTGAGAACAGTTGGCACCAGTGAGGTGGAACACTTGGCCCGTTTGGTGAGAACAGTCGCACCAGCGAGGTGGAACACTCGGCCTGCTTGGTGAGAACAGTCGGCACCCGCAAGGCGGAAGTAGGGCTTTCACCAACTAGTCGACTGTTGGTACTAGTCGAATAGCTGAATTATTTATTTTTTTGTTTTGTTTTAATGCCGTAGTGATGGCCCATCTTACAATTATTATTATCCTCCTGACTTTATTTTTTTTAACAAAAGGGGGTCAAAGGTATGCCCAATACAAACCTATTATTGGGCAATAGGGATCCTTGGAGACGCTGCTGTGGTGCTGTGCTGCTGTGCCAGAAGCGCTTCTGTTACTCCATGAGCAGAATCCTCCAATTCTCCACCGTGATATCAAGCCTCAGAATGTCTTGATTGGTAAGATACAAAATAAAAAAAAACAGATTTATTTATTTTCTAACTTAAATCATTTATTATATTTATCTACCCAATTTTCCCTGCGATATTGGCAGTGGTGGAAAACATACTAATTATTTACTTAAGTAAAAGTATCAATACTGCAGTGTAGAAATACTCTGTTACAAGTAAAAGTATGGTATTCAAAATTGACTTGAGTAAAAGTACAAAAGTATTGGTATTAAAATGTACTTAAAGTACCAAAGGTTAACTAAAGCTGTCAAATAATTGTAGTGGAGTTTGCCTCTGAGATGTAGTGGAGTAGAAGTGAAAATGAGAAATACTCCAGTAAAGTAAAACAAAAACTCAAAAGTGTATTTAAGTAGGAGTACTTAAGTAAATGTACTTAGTTACTTTACGCCACTGGATATTGTTCGATTTCGGTATGAGCAGACAGTCGTCCAGAGGACAAACAACATCAGTAATCAACAAGCAAGGCTTGTTTAAGATTTTTCTCAATCTAAATCATCATTATATTGATCTAGCCAATTTGCCATACAGATATTCAAAACAAAGCGAGATTGGCAGATTTTGGAATAAGCCGTCGATTTCCTCAAGGACAAACCACCCTCCTTACAAGAGGTGCAGGAACGCTTTGCTGGATGGCTACAGAGATTTGGAAGATGATGATGGAGGATGATGGTGATATACCCCATAAAACAAGCACTGATATCCAGGTTGTTGTTTTTTTTATTCTGCATGAGAACAATTAACCCATTCAATCCCGGGAACGCATCTGTGTCATTTTAAGATTTATTTGGCTATTTTTTTTTTATCGTGAAAATGTGTGCAAATCTTTGAATATATATACATTTTTAACTCAAATATTTGCTTCTGGGGGTCCCTGGAACAACATATTTTGAGATGGGATGGGGGGGGGGTCCGCGGACAAATACATATCATTATGGGGGTCCTTGACATGAAAAAAGTAAGTTTGAGAACCACTGATATAGTAATCTCTCAAGAACAGATTCAGAGCTGCGTTTTACCTGGGATCTCAGATTGCTGATATAGCAACAAAGTAAAAAAAAAAAAAAGAAATGTTAGGATTTAGAAGACATTTGTAGAATCCCCAGAAGCAAAGATTTGAGTTAAACATGTTCACTTTAAAAATATATATATTCAAAGAGTTGCACACATTTTCACGATTTTTCAAAAATAGCAGATCTATTTAGATCTATTTAGATCTATTTATGAGCTTGTACTGTAGATCTGTTATTTTTGAATAGCCAAAGAAATTACACACAGATGCTTTCCCGATCTCAATGGGTTAAATGAATGACAACAACATAAACATTTTCTTACTTATTTTCATGTTTATTCTAAAGGTGGCTGGGATGTTGATATATTACATCCTGTCTGGAGGACACCATCCATTTGGCAACGTTGCCAACATTTTGAGTGGAGAGTACAACCTGGACCATGTTCAGGATGAGGTTGCCAAGGACCTCATCGAGAGGATGATCAAAATAGACCCAAAGAAAAGACCTACAGTGGAGGAATGCTTGGATCATCCCTACTTCTGGCCTCCCCAAACGTAATAGAAACATTGGCCCTCATTTATCAACGCGGTGCAGCCCAAATAATGAGCGTACGGCGTAATCACCGCACCTTTCGGCATTTATCAATATATCCTGACGTGGGCTTCACCCTACCATACGCTGAGATCTCACGTCTGGTCGAGACCAGTTGTTGACGTTGGCTGCACCCGTTTATTCCATCCTAGACCTGCGGAGCAGCATTGTCTGACTGTCTGACAGGCATCTAGACACATAATCCACTCCTAAATGTGTATATCTACACTAATAAATAATCACTGTGAAAATATATCATTTTATAAAGTAATTTAAACAAACTGCTTTAACAGTCATTCAGATAAGATTGTAGATCTGTCTGTATTGAAAATAGCAGATCTACAAGCTCACAAGCCAGCGTTGCATCGCGACGCGTTGTGAGCTTGTAGATCTGCTATTTTCAAAAATATACGAGCGCTTTTTGTGCGTGAGCTTGTGCGGCGAGGCGAAACTATTTCTTATTGGCTTTTCATGTCTTTGGTCGTATTCTGGTTCGTCTTCATGTCGTAAAATCGGGGCGTTTTGAGAATTTTTAAGGGCGTGTTATTTAAATTACGCTCGGTTTCAGCCGTGACATTTATCAACGCTGGGACCAAGTGTACGCTCGGATCAGCTGTGTAGGATGCGTTGATAAATGTGACTTCGACGTTGGTGTACGGCCGAATATATGGAAAAATATGCGCCGGTTTATACGCTGCGTTGATAAATGAGGGCCATTATCTGTTGCACAGACAGTATTTCTTTTCTCAATGTTATTTGTACTTATTATGAGCACTTAATCACAACCATAGCTCATATATTAGGCACTGCAACATGTTGTGAGAACAGTTTGACCCCATGCTACGTTTTCTACCAACATGTTTTAAAGCAACAGTACACCTTGGTAGAGTTTTGGGTTGTGTAGTTACCTTGCCATGATGATGTAACTCCAAAGGTGGGCGAGATATCAAAAACAGTTGCCTTATTGATTAGAAGTTGATCATTCAAAATATGATGATATGGACTTAAATTTTAACCATAAACAGCTCTCAAAGTCACTCTTTTAGCACATACGCAAATATGCAAACAAAGACAATTCTGCCAATAGAACATCACAAGATCTAGTTCTGCATTTTAACCACTATAGTTGAGTGGAGTCCCTCAGGGCTGATCGATCGTTGTCTATGTTGTGCAAAAGTTCTCCCTCTGAATATGGATCCTGGAATATAGGTGGTCTATGCATTTGATGTATTATCGTGTGTTGTCCTTGCTTACTGTAAATCGCTCTGGATTAAGAGCGTTTGCTAAATTGTAAATTGTAAATTTTACTTTATTTTTATGTATTTATTTTATGTCAACATAACCCCCTTGGGGGTCCTCGGGTCCCACTTTGAGAACCAACGGCTTACAGAGTGATAATTTTCAGTACAATATTTTTATTTTCGAAATATTCCAGGAGAGTTGATTTCCTGAAAGCGGTCGCAACTGAAAAGGAAATTGACCAGTTCCATAAACACCCTAAGGACGTTCAGTCGAACCTCATGGCGGTACTGGACCAGTGTGCTGAGGAGGGACTATTTGTAGCATGGAAAGACAGAATGAAAGACAAGGTGACTAAATCATTTAAACTTCTCGTGTGTCTTCATGTCCAATAGAATAGCTAATTTAAAGGGATAGTTCACCCAGCGGTTCCGGTAGGAGATACAAAGGAGACTCTTTGTGTCTCCTACCGGAACCGCTGACGGTCATCAAATTATTGGCTTAGCAATGCGACGGAAAAAGAATATCCATGAATTCAAGTCTCCAAGGGGTGAGTAATCGATAGAAAAAAGTCATTTAGGGGGTGAACTATCCATTTAACTTTGTGTTGTGTGTGTTTCCAGTTGCCGCAGGAGGTGTTTGAGGAGATGGAGAGATGGAACAGGAAGTTTCCCTACCGTGACGATGGGTTTGGATTGCTACGCTTCATAGAATCTGTACAGGCACCAGTAAGATGAATTTAAATCTATAACAGTTAAACCGCTCCCATTCGTTTATAAATTGTACATTGTAAATAAGTTAAATTATATTTTTATTTTCTAATGTGTGTTCCATTCCCTGGGTGTGGATCCAAGTCTGAAGTCTTACCTATGTTGTAACAGGTTGTGTTACATTGTTCCCATCACAACGTTATTTCCATAGAAAGAAGAGGGGTGGGGGAGGGGGCAAGTGGGAAGGAGATCAAACAAGAGAACAACAAAAAGGCCAAACAAGTTATCTACATATTTACATTAGTACCTGAGATTAAAAAAAATATGACGAAGGTGCCTGAGCATAGCAGCAATGTATACTGTGCATGATGTACTTATGGACGTTAAGGTGCTTAGAGAAAAAAAAAGAAAAGCACAATAAAAGACAAAACAAAGTCAGTGCGTGGCTTCTGTCAGTTCCGTGGAGTGGCGCTGCCCCGACCCATAGCATTGGGCATATGACTTGTGTCCGGTGATGTGGGTCGAGGTTTTTGACATCGCCAGTCCGTGGTGAGGGGCTGCAGGGGCGTGGGGCTCTCCTCGCTGCACATTGTTGTCCTCCCCTCATTGGGGTGGTGGGATCCGTGCTAGGGATTTAACTATTTTAACTTAACGATAACTATACTCCCCTATTTCTGAAGCTTTACCACTTGATAACTATCTTTTTATTTTTACTTTTTGTTTTACTGTTTTTGTTTTTTGTCTTATGCGTATGATTTTCTGTGTGTACACTGTTTTGTATGTCTGTATGTTTGAATGTAGGTCTGAGTTTGTTGTAGTCTCGACTAAATGTAAACTGAAAAAACATGCAAAAATAAATGATTATAAAAAAAATGCAGCAGTTAGATAGATGTGAGTGTGTTCAGTACTTTATAAAGGAGTGGTGTGAGTGTGTTCATCATAACATTTAGGGTGCGTTCGGAAATTACGCACCGGAGCACACTCGCCTATTAGTTTGTATTGGTCAGTGCACTCAGTGCTGTATTTTCGAACGCGCCCCAAGTGTTCAGTGACCACTGCTTTGTGTGTTTACAGTAAGTGACGTTGACCTGATGGAGCAGTTTCCTGGTCTGATTGGAAGTGTCCACATGTTTGTCAAAGAGCTCGGCTGGAACACACGGGTCACCCTGGAAGATTTCTTCAAGAACACACATCCCAAACTTGATCCACATAAAGTAAACTGACACTGGTATAATCCACATAAGGTAGACTGACACTGGTAGAATCCACATAAGGTCAAAGTAACAATACCACAATGTAGAAATACTCTGTTACTGTTAAGTAAAGGCCTGCATTCAAACATGTTACTTGAGTATAAATAGTGCAACAGTACCTGCTAAAGTAGCCTATGCTCACAGCCTATAGCCCCATATTTATCATCAATTTGTTTTTTAGATTTTTTTTTGTTTTTCGGACCTTCAAATAGTAAAATCAGACATTTTTATAAAAAAAAATAAACATTACTGGGTTTGGTTATGTTCTATTGAATCAGCTTTGTTTGTGTTCGTTTACGTGCTAAAAGAGTGACTTTAAAAGCTGTTTTACCGTACAATGTCGATGAGGAGCATATTTTGAATTATCAATTTCTAATCAATGGAGCAATTATTTTTCATTTCTTGTCCACCTTTGGAGTTACTTTAAAGGCTTTACCTTTGGTATTTTTGCTCTGATATATTATAGCTTGTATTTTAACCCACTGTCCTTTTTGTGTTTTAATCATTGTTTCATAATAAATTGATGATCTTTTGGCACATCTGTCTTTGTTCACGGTTTGTACACCGCTAAGCTGCTCTCCATATCCGGTAAAAGAACCGAAACTAGCCTTTTGTACCTGGTTCCTGTTCATTGTAGTTCCTCTAGTAATGTTGAGTCAAATTGTTGTAGCTTCTCTTTAAATGCTGATAAAGGAGTTCCCATAGGCTCCTGGTTCAACCCTAGGTGGCGTAGTCGGTTTAGTTCAAAAGGTCCCACTATTTGGGCCCTGGCCACACATGATAAAACATGACGCTGTTGGTTCACTAAGAAAAGAAACAACTTTGATTATTGCACCATAAAACATATCAATTTAATATCTGCATTGGCCACAATAATAAAAGTGATTAAGCTAGCAAAACCATTTTTACACCTTTCAATCTGTGTGATGTAACAAGTTAGCTCAAGTAAACATCCCTGGAACAATAATACATATAACAATAATAATAACATTAAAGAACACCTGCAATTTTCAAAAGTACCTACTGGACAGTATAGATAAGTCTTCCAGCTTGTCAGCAGAAAATGAAAATAATCTAAAAAAAAATAGATGTCTCAGTTTGCACAACATTTTAACAACAATTTAATTGAAAATCGTTTCTGTTTTGTTCCTCACAAGGTCAGTGGCTATACTTTGTTTTTAGTTTTTTTGTTGAGAATTAAACAGCACACACGTAAATCATCAACAGCAATACGTGTATTGTGAATGTTATACTCCAGAATAAAAACATTTCCGCAAAAACACAGATTTCTGTTTTTCAGTAGAAACACCTATAGAGACACCAGGTAAACTGGGAATATAGTCTTGAGCTCAGATTCACATTCCTTAATTTGCTACATCAGGCAGGTAACGTGGTTCAACCTTCTGCAGAACATTTTAAAAAACATTGTTTTTATGTTGAGTAATCTCTTAACTACAATTATTTGAAAACTTTAGTTACTAGTTACTTTGCAGATTTAGATTATAATTACTAAATATACATTAACCACTTAAGCTTTATATATATATATATTTCGGCTGTTTGAAAATAGCCGATCTACAAGCTCACAACGCGTCACATCACTACGCGTTGTGAGCTTGTAGATGCTACTTTCAAAAGATTTCTATACATTTAGAAAACTTGAAATGGGACATTTCTGTATAATGAGTAATTTTACTTTTGCATGGACTTTTAATTGTAACGGAGTATTTCTACATTGTCATACTGATCCTTTTACTCAAGTAAAGAATGTGAGTACTTCTTCCACCACTGAAACGTAGGCTGTGTATTATGCAGAGCAGCACTCAAAAGTACAATTTGTTGAAAAATAGAATGTATTGATTAGCATGAAGCATGTGATTTTGGACGTCATGATGAAACTGCAGCCAAGAGAGTCCAGATGACAGCACCCTCTGACCCACAGGTTAGTATCATTTATAAGCACGAGCAGATGTGACTTATAGCAGAGGGTAGTGAAAGGCCTAAGAACAAATGCTCCCCTTTTCACATTGGCCTATTATAGCGTCACCAGGAGGCCACGATAACCTACCTGACCTGGCGGAGACCTGTGCTACGAGGAGCACTTTTTCTAGTTGACACTGTTTTACTGTTCAGAAACATTGTACATTTTGACTTTCTTTGCAAAATTATAGCAACTGTTGACTGCAGAGGATCAGACTTTTGTTAAATGTAACTTTAATCTAATGCCACAAATTTCAGGCAATTTAGAGTTGATTGGTAGTACTTTGTAGTGACTTTTTTTTTTGGTCCCTAACATTCATCGAGCTCTGGACTTAGTCAATTTTTTTTTTCACCATTGTGTCACTACCGAAACGAAAGTTTGTCACTACCGAAACGAAAGTTAAATCCGAAAAAATCATTAAGTGTGGAGGCCAAAATCGTCCCCCCAAAAACCTCTTAGGAGTACGTTTCAGGCAATTTAGAGTTGATTGGTAGTACTTTGTAGTGACTTTTTTTTTTGGTCCCTAACATTCATCGAGCTCTGGACTTAGTAAAAAAAAATCACCATTGTGTCACTACCGAAACAAAAGTTTGTCACTACCGAAACGAAAGTTAAATCCGAAAAAAACACTAAGTGTGGAGGCCAAAATCGTCCCCCCAAAAACCTCTTAGGAGTACGTTTCAGGCAATTTAGAGTTGATTGGTAGTACTTTGTAGTGACTTTTTTTTTTGGTCCCTAACATTCATCGAGCTCTGGACTTAGTACATTTTTTTTCACCATTGTGTCACTACCGAAACGAAAGTTTGTCACTACCGAAACGAAAGTTAAATCCGAAAAAATCACTTAGTGTGGAGGCCAAAATCGTCCCCCCAAAAACCTGTTAGGAGTACGTTTCAGGCAATTTAGAGATGATTGGTAGTACTTTGTAGTGACTTTTTTTTTTTTGTCCCTAACATTCATCGAGCTCTGGACTTAGTCAATTTTTTTTTCACCATTGTGTCACTACCGAAACGAAAGTTTGTCACTACCGAAACGAAAGTTAAATCCGAAAAAATCACTAAGTGTGGAGGCCAAAATCGTCCCCCCAAAGACCTCTTAGGAGTACGTTTCAGGCAATTTAGAGTTGATTGGTAGTACTTTGTAGTGACTTTTTTTTTTGGTCCCTAACATTCATCGAGCTCTGGACTTGGTAAAAAAAGAAAAAATCACCATTGTGTCACTACCGAAACGAAAGTTTGTCACTACCGAAACGAAAGTTAAATCCGAAAAAATCACTAAGTGTGGAGCCCAAAATCGTCCCCCCAAAAACCTCTTAGAAGTACGTTTCAGGCAATTTAAAGTTGATTGGTAGTACTTTGTAGTGACTTTTTCTTTTTTGGTCCCTAACATTCATCGAGCTCTGGACTTAGTAAAAAAAAATATTCACCATTGTGTTACTACCGAAACGAAAGTTAAATCCGAAAAAATCATTAAGTGTGGAGGCCAAAATCCCCCCCCCAAAAACCTCTTAGGAGTACGTTTCAGGCAATTTAGAGTTGATTGGTAGTACTTTGTAGTGACTTTTTTTTTTGGTCCCTAACATTCATCGAGCTCTGGACTTAGTCCATTTTTTTTTTCACCATTGTGTCACTACCGAAACGAAAGTTTGTCACTACCGAAACGAAAGTTAAATCCGAAAAAATCACTAAGTGTGGAGGCCAAAATCGTCCCCCCAAAAACCTCTTAGGAATACGTTTCAGGCAATTTAGAGTTGATTGGTAGTACTTTGTAGTGACTTTTTTTTTTGTCCCTAAAATTCATCGAGCTCTGGACTTAGTAAAAAAAAAAATCACCATTGTGTCACTACCGAAACGAAAGTTTGTCACTACCGAAACGAAAGTTAAATCCGAAAAAATCATTAAGTGTGGAGGCCAAAATCGTCCCCCCAAAAACCTGTTAGGAGTACGTTTCAGGCAATTTAGAGTTGATTGGTAGTACTTTGTAGTGACTTTTTTTTTTGGTCCTTAACATTAATCGAGCTCTGGACTTAGTACATTTTTTTTTTCACCATTGTGTCACTACCGAAACGAAAGTTTGTCACTACCGAAACGAAAGTTAAATCCGAAAAAATCACTAAGTGTGGAGGCCAAAATCGTCCCCCAAAAAACCTGTTAGGAGTACGTTTCAGGCAATTTGTTGATTGGTAGTATTTTGTAATGACTTTTTTTTTGGTCCCTAACATTCATCGAGCTCTGGACTTAGTACATTTTTTTTCACCATTGTGTCACTACCGAAACGAAAGTTTGTCACTACCGAAACGAAAGTTAAATCCGAAAAAAATCACTTAGTGTGGAGGCCAAAATCGTCCCCCCAAAAACCTGTTAGGAGTACGTTTCAGGCAATTTAGAGATGATTGGTAGTACTTTGTAGTGACTTTTTTTTTTTTGTCCCTAACATTCATCGAGCTCTGGACTTAGTCAATTTTTTTTTCACCATTGTGTCACTACCGAAACGAAAGTTTGTCACTACCGAAACGAAAGTTAAATCCGAAAAAATCACTAAGTGTGGAGGCCAAAATCGTCCCCCCAAAGACCTCTTAGGAGTACGTTTCAGGCAATTTAGAGTTGATTGGTAGTACTTTGTAGTGACTTTTTTTTTTGGTCCCTAACATTCATCGAGCTCTGGACTTGGTAAAAAAAGAAAAAATCACCATTGTGTCACTACCGAAACGAAAGTTTGTCACTACCGAAACGAAAGTTAAATCCGAAAAAATCACTAAGTGTGGAGCCCAAAATCGTCCCCCCAAAAACCTCTTAGAAGTACGTTTCAGGCAATTTAAAGTTGATTGGTAGTACTTTGTAGTGACTTTTTCTTTTTTGGTCCCTAACATTCATCGAGCTCTGGACTTAGTAAAAAAAAATATTCACCATTGTGTTACTACCGAAACGAAAGTTAAATCCGAAAAAATCATTAAGTGTGGAGGCCAAAATCGTCCCCCCAAAGACCTCTTAGGAGTACGTTTCAGGCAATTTAGAGTTGATTGGTAGTACTTTGTAGTGACTTTTTTTTTTGGTCCCTAACATTCATCGAGCTCTGGACTTGGTAAAAAAAGAAAAAATCACCATTGTGTCACTACCGAAACGAAAGTTTGTCACTACCGAAACGAAAGTTAAATCCGAAAAAATCACTAAGTGTGGAGCCCAAAATCGTCCCCCCAAAAACCTCTTAGAAGTACGTTTCAGGCAATTTAAAGTTGATTGGTAGTACTTTGTAGTGACTTTTTCTTTTTTGGTCCCTAACATTCATCGAGCTCTGGACTTAGTAAAAAAAAATATTCACCATTGTGTTACTACCGAAACGAAAGTTAAATCCGAAAAAATCATTAAGTGTGGAGGCCAAAATCGTCCCCCCAAAAACCTCTTAGGAGTACGTTTCAGGCAATTTAGAGTTGATTGGTAGTACTTTGTAGTGACTTTTTTTTTTGGTCCCTAACATTCATCGAGCTCTGGACTTAGTCCATTTTTTTTTTCACCATTGTGTCACTACCGAAACGAAAGTTTGTCACTACCGAAACGAAAGTTAAATCCGAAAAAATCACTAAGTGTGGAGGCCAAAATCGTCCCCCCAAAAACCTCTTAGGAATACGTTTCAGGCAATTTAGAGTTGATTGGTAGTACTTTGTAGTGACTTTTTTTTTTGTCCCTAAAATTCATCGAGCTCTGGACTTAGTAAAAAAAAAAATCACCATTGTGTCACTACCGAAACGAAAGTTTGTCACTACCGAAACGAAAGTTAAATCCGAAAAAATCATTAAGTGTGGAGGCCAAAATCGTCCCCCAAAAAACCTGTTAGGAGTACGTTTCAGGCAATTTAGAGTTGATTGGTAGTACTTTGTAGTGACTTTTTTTTTTGGTCCTTAACATTAATCGAGCTCTGGACTTAGTACATTTTTTTTTTCACCATTGTGTCACTACCGAAACGAAAGTTTGTCACTACCGAAACGAAAGTTAAATCCGAAAAAAATCACTTAGTGTGGAGGCCAAAATCGTCCCCCCAAAAACCTGTTAGGAGTACGTTTCAGGCAATTTAGAGTTGATTGGTAGTACTTTGTAGTGACTTTTTTTTTTGGTCCCTAACATTCATCGAGCTCTGGACTTAGTCCATTTTTTTTTTCACCATTGTGTCACTACCGAAACGAAAGTTTGTCACTACCGAAACGAAAGTTAAATCCGAAAAAATCACTAAGTGTGGAGGCCAAAATCGTCCCCCCAAAAACCTCTTAGGAATACGTTTCAGGCAATTTAGAGTTGATTGGTAGTACTTTGTAGTGACTTTTTTTTTTGTCCCTAAAATTCATCGAGCTCTGGACTTAGTAAAAAAAAAAAATCACCATTGTGTCACTACCGAAACGAAAGTTTGTCACTACCGAAACGAAAGTTAAATCCGAAAAAATCACTAAGTGTGGAGGCCAAAATCGTCCCCCCAAAAACCTGTTAGGAGTACGTTTCAGGCAATTTAGAGTTGATTGGTAGTACTTTGTAGTGACTTTTTTTTTTGGTCCTTAACATTAATCGAGCTCTGGACTTAGTACATTTTTTTTTTCACCATTGTGTCACTACCGAAACGAAAGTTTGTCACTACCGAAACGAAAGTTAAATCCGAAAAAATCACTAAGTGTGGAGGCCAAAATCGTCCCCCAAAAAACCTGTTAGGAGTACGTTTCAGGCAATTTGTTGATTGGTAGTATTTTGTAATGACTTTTTTTTTGGTCCCTAACATTCATCGAGCTCTGGACTTGGTAAAAAAAATTTTTCACCATTGTGTCACTACCGAAACGAAAGTTTGTCACTACCGAAACGAAAGTTAAATCCGAAAAAATCACTAAGTGTGGAGGCCAAAATCGTCCCCCCAAAAACCTGTTAGGAGTACGTTTCAGGCAATTTAGAGTTGATTGGTAGTACTTTGTAGTGACTTTTTTTTTGTGGTCCCTAACATTCATCGAGCTCTGGACTTGGTAAAAAAAAATGTTCACCATTGTGTCACTACCGAAACGAAAGTTTGTCACTACCGAAACGAAAGTTTGTCACTACCGAAACGAAAGTTAAATCCGAAAAAATCACTAAGTGTGGAAGCCAAAATCGTCCCCCCAAAAACCTGTTAGGAGTACGTTTCAGGCAATTTAGAGTTGATTGATGGTACTTTGTACTGACTTTTTTTTTTGGTCCCTAACATTCATCGAGCTCTGGACTTAGTTAAAAAAAAATCACCATTTTGTCACTACCGAAACGAAGGTTTGTCACTACCGAAACGAAAGTTAAATCCGAAAAAATCACTAAGTGTGGAGGCCAAAATCGTCCCCCCAAAAACCTGTTAGGAGTACGTTTCAGGCAATTTAGAGTTGATTGGTAGTACTTTGTAGTGACTTTTTTTTTTGGTCCTTAACATTAATCGAGCTCTGGACTTAGTACATTTTTTTTTTCACCATTGTGTCACTACCGAAACGAAAGTTTGTCACTACCGAAACGAAAGTTAAATCCGAAAAAATCACTAAGTGTGGAGGCCAAAATCGTCCCCCAAAAAACCTGTTAGGAGTACGTTTCAGGCAATTTGTTGATTGGTAGTATTTTGTAATGACTTTTTTTTTGGTCCCTAACATTCATCGAGCTCTGGACTTAGTACATTTTTTTTCACCATTGTGTCACTACCGAAACGAAAGTTTGTCACTACCGAAACGAAAGTTAAATCCGAAAAAAATCACTTAGTGTGGAGGCCAAAATCGTCCCCCCAAAAACCTGTTAGGAGTACGTTTCAGGCAATTTAGAGATGATTGGTAGTACTTTGTAGTGACTTTTTTTTTTTGTCCCTAACATTCATCGAGCTCTGGACTTAGTCAATTTTTTTTTCACCATTGTGTCACTACCGAAACGAAAGTTTGTCACTACCGAAACGAAAGTTAAATCCGAAAAAATCACTAAGTGTGGAGGCCAAAATCGTCCCCCCAAAGACCTCTTAGGAGTACGTTTCAGGCAATTTAGAGTTGATTGGTAGTACTTTGTAGTGACTTTTTTTTTTGGTCCCTAACATTCATCGAGCTCTGGACTTGGTAAAAAAAGAAAAAATCACCATTGTGTCACTACCGAAACGAAAGTTTGTCACTACCGAAACGAAAGTTAAATCCGAAAAAATCACTAAGTGTGGAGCCCAAAATCGTCCCCCCAAAAACCTCTTAGAAGTACGTTTCAGGCAATTTAAAGTTGATTGGTAGTACTTTGTAGTGACTTTTTTTTTTGGTCCTTAACATTAATCGAGCTCTGGACTTAGTACATTTTTTTTTTCACCATTGTGTCACTACCGAAACGAAAGTTTGTCACTACCGAAACGAAAGTTAAATCCGAAAAAATCACTAAGTGTGGAGGCCAAAATCGTCCCCCAAAAAACCTGTTAGGAGTACGTTTCAGGCAATTTGTTGATTGGTAGTATTTTGTAATGACTTTTTTTTTGGTCCCTAACATTCATCGAGCTCTGGACTTAGTACATTTTTTTTCACCATTGTGTCACTACCGAAACGAAAGTTTGTCACTACCGAAACGAAAGTTAAATCCGAAAAAAATCACTTAGTGTGGAGGCCAAAATCGTCCCCCCAAAAACCTGTTAGGAGTACGTTTCAGGCAATTTAGAGATGATTGGTAGTACTTTGTAGTGACTTTTTTTTTTTTGTCCCTAACATTCATCGAGCTCTGGACTTAGTCAATTTTTTTTTCACCATTGTGTCACTACCGAAACGAAAGTTTGTCACTACCGAAACGAAAGTTAATCCGAAAAAATCACTAAGTGTGGAGGCCAAAATCGTCCCCCCAAAGACCTCTTAGGAGTACGTTTCAGGCAATTTAGAGTTGATTGGTAGTACTTTGTAGTGACTTTTTTTTTTGGTCCCTAACATTCATCGAGCTCTGGACTTGGTAAAAAAAGAAAAAATCACCATTGTGTCACTACCGAAACGAAAGTTTGTCACTACCGAAACGAAAGTTAAATCCGAAAAAATCACTAAGTGTGGAGCCCAAAATCGTCCCCCCAAAAACCTCTTAGAAGTACGTTTCAGGCAATTTAAAGTTGATTGGTAGTACTTTGTAGTGACTTTTTCTTTTTTGGTCCCTAACATTCATCGAGCTCTGGACTTAGTAAAAAAAAATATTCACCATTGTGTTACTACCGAAACGAAAGTTAAATCCGAAAAAATCATTAAGTGTGGAGGCCAAAATCGTCCCCCCAAAGACCTCTTAGGAGTACGTTTCAGGCAATTTAGAGTTGATTGGTAGTACTTTGTAGTGACTTTTTTTTTTGGTCCCTAACATTCATCGAGCTCTGGACTTGGTAAAAAAAGAAAAAATCACCATTGTGTCACTACCGAAACGAAAGTTTGTCACTACCGAAACGAAAGTTAAATCCGAAAAAATCACTAAGTGTGGAGCCCAAAATCGTCCCCCCAAAAACCTCTTAGAAGTACGTTTCAGGCAATTTAAAGTTGATTGGTAGTACTTTGTAGTGACTTTTTCTTTTTTGGTCCCTAACATTCATCGAGCTCTGGACTTAGTAAAAAAAAATATTCACCATTGTGTTACTACCGAAACGAAAGTTAAATCCGAAAAAATCATTAAGTGTGGAGGCCAAAATCGTCCCCCCAAAGACCTCTTAGGAGTACGTTTCAGGCAATTTAGAGTTGATTGGTAGTACTTTGTAGTGACTTTTTTTTTTGGTCCCTAACATTCATCGAGCTCTGGACTTGGTAAAAAAAGAAAAAATCACCATTGTGTCACTACCGAAACGAAAGTTTGTCACTACCGAAACGAAAGTTAAATCCGAAAAAATCACTAAGTGTGGAGCCCAAAATCGTCCCCCCAAAAACCTCTTAGAAGTACGTTTCAGGCAATTTAAAGTTGATTGGTAGTACTTTGTAGTGACTTTTTCTTTTTTGGTCCCTAACATTCATCGAGCTCTGGACTTAGTAAAAAAAAATATTCACCATTGTGTTACTACCGAAACGAAAGTTAAATCCGAAAAAATCATTAAGTGTGGAGGCCAAAATCGTCCCCCCAAAAACCTCTTAGGAGTACGTTTCAGGCAATTTAGAGTTGATTGGTAGTACTTTGTAGTGACTTTTTTTTTTTGTCCCTAACATTCATCGAGCTCTGGACTTAGTCCATTTTTTTTTTCACCATTGTGTCACTACCGAAACGAAAGTTTGTCACTACCGAAACGAAAGTTAAATCCGAAAAAATCACTAAGTGTGGAGGCCAAAATCGTCCCCCCAAAAACCTCTTAGGAATACGTTTCAGGCAATTTAGAGTTGATTGGTAGTACTTTGTAGTGACTTTTTTTTTTGTCCCTAAAATTCATCGAGCTCTGGACTTAGTAAAAAAAAAATCACCATTGTGTCACTACCGAAACGAAAGTTTGTCACTACCGAAACGAAAGTTAAATCCGAAAAAATCATTAAGTGTGGAGGCCAAAATCGTCCCCCAAAAAACCTGTTAGGAGTACGTTTCAGGCAATTTAGAGTTGATTGGTAGTACTTTGTAGTGACTTTTTTTTTTGGTCCTTAACATTAATCGAGCTCTGGACTTAGTACATTTTTTTTTTCACCATTGTGTCACTACCGAAACGAAAGTTTGTCACTACCGAAACGAAAGTTAAATCCGAAAAAATCACTAAGTGTGGAGGCCAAAATCGTCCCCCAAAAAACCTGTTAGGAGTACGTTTCAGGCAATTTGTTGATTGGTAGTATTTTGTAATGACTTTTTTTTTGGTCCCTAACATTCATCGAGCTCTGGACTTAGTACGTTTTTTTTCACCATTGTGTCACTACCGAAACGAAAGTTTGTCACTACCGAAACGAAAGTTAAATCCGAAAAAAATCACTTAGTGTGGAGGCCAAAATCGTCCCCCCAAAAACCTGTTAGGAGTACGTTTCAGGCAATTTAGAGATGATTGGTAGTACTTTGTAGTGACTTTTTTTTTTTTGTCCCTAACATTCATCGAGCTCTGGACTTAGTCAATTTTTTTTTCACCATTGTGTCACTACCGAAACGAAAGTTTGTCACTACCGAAACGAAAGTTAAATCCGAAAAAATCACTAAGTGTGGAGGCCAAAATCGTCCCCCCAAAGACCTCTTAGGAGTACGTTTCAGGCAATTTAGAGTTGATTGGTAGTACTTTGTAGTGACTTTTTTTTTTGGTCCCTAACATTCATCGAGCTCTGGACTTGGTAAAAAAAGAAAAAATCACCATTGTGTCACTACCGAAACGAAAGTTTGTCACTACCGAAACGAAAGTTAAATCCGAAAAAATCACTAAGTGTGGAGCCCAAAATCGTCCCCCCAAAAACCTCTTAGAAGTACGTTTCAGGCAATTTAAAGTTGATTGGTAGTACTTTGTAGTGACTTTTTCTTTTTTGGTCCCTAACATTCATCGAGCTCTGGACTTAGTAAAAAAAAATATTCACCATTGTGTTACTACCGAAACGAAAGTTAAATCCGAAAAAATCATTAAGTGTGGAGGCCAAAATCGTCCCCCCAAAAACCTCTTAGGAGTACGTTTCAGGCAATTTAGAGTTGATTGGTAGTACTTTGTAGTGACTTTTTTTTTTGGTCCCTAACATTCATCGAGCTCTGGACTTAGTCCATTTTTTTTTTCACCATTGTGTCACTACCGAAACGAAAGTTTGTCACTACCGAAACGAAAGTTAAATCCGAAAAAATCACTAAGTGTGGAGGCCAAAATCGTCCCCCCAAAAACCTCTTAGGAATACGTTTCAGGCAATTTAGAGTTGATTGGTAGTACTTTGTAGTGACTTTTTTTTTTGTCCCTAAAATTCATCGAGCTCTGGACTTAGTAAAAAAAAAAAATCACCATTGTGTCACTACCGAAACGAAAGTTTGTCACTGCCGAAACGAAAGTTAAATCCGAAAAAATCACTAAGTGTGGAGGCCAAAATCGTCCCCCCAAAAACCTGTTAGGAGTACGTTTCAGGCAATTTAGAGTTGATTGGTAGTACTTTGTAGTGACTTTTTTTTTTGGTCCTTAACATTAATCGAGCTCTGGACTTAGTACATTTTTTTTTTCACCATTGTGTCACTACCGAAACGAAAGTTTGTCACTACCGAAACGAAAGTTAAATCCGAAAAAATCACTAAGTGTGGAGGCCAAAATCGTCCCCCAAAAAACCTGTTAGGAGTACGTTTCAGGCAATTTGTTGATTGGTAGTATTTTGTAATTACTTTTTTTTTGGTCCCTAACATTCATCGAGCTCTGGACTTGGTAAAAAAAAATTTTCACCATTGTGTCACTACCGAAACGAAAGTTTGTCACTACCGAAACGAAAGTTAAATCCGAAAAAATCACTAAGTGTGGAGGCCAAAATCGTCCCCCAAAAAACCTGTTAGGAGTACGTTTCAGGCAATTTGTTGATTGGTAGTATTTTGTAATGACTTTTTTTTTGGTCCCTAACATTCATCGAGCTCTGGACTTAGTACGTTTTTTTTCACCATTGTGTCACTACCGAAACGAAAGTTTGTCACTACCGAAACGAAAGTTAAATCCGAAAAAAATCACTTAGTGTGGAGGCCAAAATCGTCCCCCCAAAAACCTGTTAGGAGTACGTTTCAGGCAATTTAGAGATGATTGGTAGTACTTTGTAGTGACTTTTTTTTTTTTGTCCCTAACATTCATCGAGCTCTGGACTTAGTCAATTTTTTTTCACCATTGTGTCACTACCGAAACGAAAGTTTGTCACTACCGAAACGAAAGTTAAATCCGAAAAAATCACTAAGTGTGGAGGCCAAAATCGTCCCCCCAAAGACCTCTTAGGAGTACGTTTCAGGCAATTTAGAGTTGATTGGTAGTACTTTGTAGTGACTTTTTTTTTTGGTCCCTAACATTCATCGAGCTCTGGACTTGGTAAAAAAAGAAAAAATCACCATTGTGTCACTACCGAAACGAAAGTTTGTCACTACCGAAACGAAAGTTAAATCCGAAAAAATCACTAAGTGTGGAGCCCAAAATCGTCCCCCCAAAAACCTCTTAGAAGTACGTTTCAGGCAATTTAAAGTTGATTGGTAGTACTTTGTAGTGACTTTTTCTTTTTTGGTCCCTAACATTCATCGAGCTCTGGACTTAGTAAAAAAAAATATTCACCATTGTGTTACTACCGAAACGAAAGTTAAATCCGAAAAAATCATTAAGTGTGGAGGCCAAAATCGTCCCCCCAAAAACCTCTTAGGAGTACGTTTCAGGCAATTTAGAGTTGATTGGTAGTACTTTGTAGTGACTTTTTTTTTTGGTCCCTAACATTCATCGAGCTCTGGACTTAGTCCATTTTTTTTTTCACCATTGTGTCACTACCGAAACGAAAGTTTGTCACTACCGAAACGAAAGTTAAATCCGAAAAAATCACTAAGTGTGGAGGCCAAAATCGTCCCCCCAAAAACCTCTTAGGAATACGTTTCAGGCAATTTAGAGTTGATTGGTAGTACTTTGTAGTGACTTTTTTTTTTGTCCCTAAAATTCATCGAGCTCTGGACTTAGTAAAAAAAAAAATCACCATTGTGTCACTACCGAAACGAAAGTTTGTCACTGCCGAAACGAAAGTTAAATCCGAAAAAATCACTAAGTGTGGAGGCCAAAATCGTCCCCCCAAAAACCTGTTAGGAGTACGTTTCAGGCAATTTAGAGTTGATTGGTAGTACTTTGTAGTGACTTTTTTTTTTGGTCCTTAACATTAATCGAGCTCTGGACTTAGTACATTTTTTTTTTCACCATTGTGTCACTACCGAAACGAAAGTTTGTCACTACCGAAACGAAAGTTAAATCCGAAAAAATCACTAAGTGTGGAGGCCAAAATCGTCCCCCAAAAAACCTGTTAGGAGTACGTTTCAGGCAATTTGTTGATTGGTAGTATTTTGTAATGACTTTTTTTTTGGTCCCTAACATTCATCGAGCTCTGGACTTGGTAAAAAAAAAATTTCACCATTGTGTCACTACCGAAACGAAAGTTTGTCACTACCGAAACGAAAGTTAAATCCGAAAAAATCACTAAGTGTGGAGGCCAAAATCGTCCCCCCAAAAACCTGTTAGGAGTACGTTTCAGGCAATTTAGAGTTGATTGGTAGTACTTTGTAGTGACTTTTTTTTTGTGGTCCCTAACATTCATCGAGCTCTGGACTTGGTAAAAAAAAATGTTCACCATTGTGTCACTACCGAAACGAAAGTTTGTCACTACCGAAACGAAAGTTTGTCACTACCGAAACGAAAGTTAAATCCGAAAAAATCACTAAGTGTGGAAGCCAAAATCGTCCCCCCAAAAACCTGTTAGGAGTACGTTTCAGGCAATTTAGAGTTGATTGATGGTACTTTGTACTGACTTTTTTTTTTGGTCCCTAACATTCATCGAGCTCTGGACTTAGTTAAAAAAAAATCACCATTTTGTCACTACCGAAACGAAGGTTTGTCACTACCGAAACGAAAGTTAAATCCGAAAAAATCACTAAGTGTGGAGGCCAAAATCGTCCCCCCAAAAACCTGTTAGGAGTACGTTTCAGGCAATTTAGAGTTGATTGGTAGTACTTTGTAGTGACTTTTTTTTTTGGTTCCTAAAATTCATCGAGCTCTGGACTTAGTACATTTTTTTTCACCATTGTGTCACTACCGAAACGAAAGTTTGTCACTACCGAAACGAAAGTTAAATCCAAATCGCTAAGTGTGGAGGCCAAAATCGTCCCCCCAAAAACCTGTTAGGAGTACGTTTCAGGCAATTTAGAGTTGATTGGTAGTACTTTGTAGTGACTTTTTTTTGGTCCCTAAAATTCATCGAGCTCTGGACTTAGTACATTTTTTTTCACCATTGTGTCACTACCGAAACGAAAGTTTGTCACTACCCAAACGAAAGTTAAATCCAAATCACTAAGTGTGGAGGCCAAAATCGTCCCCCCAAAAACCTGTTAGGAGTACGTTTCAGGCAATTTAGAGTTGATTGGTAGTACTTTGTAGTGACTTATTTTTTTAGTCCCTAAAATTCATCGAGCTCTGGACTTAGTACATTTTTTTTTCACCATTGTGTCACTACCGAAACGAAAGTTTGTCACTACCGAAACGAAAGTTAGATCCGAAAAAAATCACTAAGTGTGGAGGCCAAAATCGCCCCCCCAAAAACCTGTTAGGAGTACGTTTCAGGCAATTTAGAGTTGATTGGTAGTACTTTGTAGTGACTTTTTTTTTGGTCCCTAAAATTCATCGAGCTCTGGACTTAGTACATTTTTTTTCACCATTGTGTCACTACCGAAACGAAAGTTTGTCACTACCGAAACAAAAGTTAAATCCAAATCACTAAGTGTGGAGGCCAAAATCGTCCCCCCAAAAACCTCTTAGAAGTACGTTTCAGGCAATTTAAAGTTGATTGGTAGTACTTTGTAGTGACTTTTTCTTTTTTGGTCCCTAACATTCATCGAGCTCTGGACTTAGTAAAAAAAAATATTCACCATTGTGTTACTACCGAAACGAAAGTTAAATCCGAAAAAATCATTAAGTGTGGAGGCCAAAATCGTCCCCCCAAAAACCTCTTAGGAGTACGTTTCAGGCAATTTAGAGTTGATTGGTAGTACTTTGTAGTGACTTTTTTTTTTGGTCCCTTACATTCATCGAGCTCTGGACTTAGTCCATTTTTTTTTTCACCATTGTGTCACTACCGAAACGAAAGTTTGTCACTACCGAAACGAAAGTTAAATCCGAAAAAATCACTAAGTGTGGAGGCCAAAATCGTCCCCCCAAAAACCTCTTAGGAATACGTTTCAGGCAATTTAGAGTTGATTGGTAGTACTTTGTAGTGACTTTTTTTTTTGTCCCTAAAATTCATCGAGCTCTGGACTTAGTAAAAAAAAAAATCACCATTGTGTCACTACCGAAACGAAAGTTTGTCACTACCGAAACGAAAGTTAAATCCGAAAAAATCACTAAGTGTGGAGGCCAAAATCGTCCCCCCAAAAACCTGTTAGGAGTACGTTTCAGGCAATTTAGAGTTGATTGGTAGTACTTTGTAGTGACTTTTTTTTTTGGTCCTTAACATTAATCGAGCTCTGGACTTAGTACATTTTTTTTTTCACCATTGTGTCACTACCGAAACGAAAGTTTGTCACTACCGAAACGAAAGTTAAATCCGAAAAAATCACTAAGTGTGGAGGCCAAAATCGTCCCCCAAAAAACCTGTTAGGAGTACGTTTCAGGCAATTTGTTGATTGGTAGTATTTTGTAATGACTTTTTTTTTGGTCCCTAACATTCATCGAGCTCTGGACTTAGTACATTTTTTTTCACCATTGTGTCACTACCGAAACGAAAGTTTGTCACTACCGAAACGAAAGTTAAATCCGAAAAAAATCACTTAGTGTGGAGGCCAAAATCGTCCCCCCAAAAACCTGTTAGGAGTACGTTTCAGGCAATTTAGAGATGATTGGTAGTACTTTGTAGTGACTTTTTTTTTTTTGTCCCTAACATTCATCGAGCTCTGGACTTAGTCAATTTTTTTTTCACCATTGTGTCACTACCGAAACGAAAGTTTGTCACTACCGAAACGAAAGTTAAATCCGAAAAAATCACTAAGTGTGGAGGCCAAAATCGTCCCCCCAAAGACCTCTTAGGAGTACGTTTCAGGCAATTTAGAGTTGATTGGTAGTACTTTGTAGTGACTTTTTTTTTTGGTCCCTAACATTCATCGAGCTCTGGACTTGGTAAAAAAAGAAAAAATCACCATTGTGTCACTACCGAAACGAAAGTTTGTCACTACCGAAACGAAAGTTAAATCCGAAAAAATCACTAAGTGTGGAGCCCAAAATCGTCCCCCCAAAAACCTCTTAGAAGTACGTTTCAGGCAATTTAAAGTTGATTGGTAGTACTTTGTAGTGACTTTTTCTTTTTTGGTCCCTAACATTCATCGAGCTCTGGACTTAGTAAAAAAAAATATTCACCATTGTGTTACTACCGAAACGAAAGTTAAATCCGAAAAAATCATTAAGTGTGGAGGCCAAAATCGTCCCCCCAAAAACCTCTTAGGAGTACGTTTCAGGCAATTTAGAGTTGATTGGTAGTACTTTGTAGTGACTTTTTTTTTTGGTCCCTAACATTCATCGAGCTCTGGACTTAGTCCATTTTTTTTTTCACCATTGTGTCACTACCGAAACGAAAGTTTGTCACTACCGAAACGAAAGTTAAATCCGAAAAAATCACTAAGTGTGGAGGCCAAAATCGTCCCCCCAAAAACCTCTTAGGAATACGTTTCAGGCAATTTAGAGTTGATTGGTAGTACTTTGTAGTGACTTTTTTTTTTGTCCCTAAAATTCATCGAGCTCTGGACTTAGTAAAAAAAAAAATCACCATTGTGTCACTACCGAAACGAAAGTTTGTCACTACCGAAACGAAAGTTAAATCCGAAAAAATCACTAAGTGTGGAGGCCAAAATCGTCCCCCCAAAAACCTGTTAGGAGTACGTTTCAGGCAATTTAGAGTTGATTGGTAGTACTTTGTAGTGACTTTTTTTTTTGGTCCTTAACATTAATCGAGCTCTGGACTTAGTAAATTTTTTTTTCACCATTGTGTCACTACCGAAACGAAAGTTTGTCACTACCGAAACGAAAGTTAAATCCGAAAAAATCACTAAGTGTGGAGGCCAAAATCGTCCCCCAAAAAACCTGTTAGGAGTACGTTTCAGGCAATTTGTTGATTGGTAGTATTTTGTAATGACTTTTTTTTTGGTCCCTAACATTCATCGAGCTCTGGACTTGGTAAAAAAATGTTTTCACCATTGTGTCACTACCGAAACGAAAGTTTGTCACTACCGAAACGAAAGTTAAATCCGAAAAAATCACTAAGTGTGGAGGCCAAAATCGTCCCCCCAAAAACCTCTTAGGAATACGTTTCAGGCAATTTAGAGTTGATTGGTAGTACTTTGTAGTGACTTTTTTTTTTGTCCCTAAAATTCATCGAGCTCTGGACTTAGTAAAAAAAAAAATCACCATTGTGTCACTACCGAAACGAAAGTTTGTCACTACCGAAACGAAAGTTAAATCCGAAAAAATCACTAAGTGTGGAGGCCAAAATCGTCCCCCCAAAAACCTGTTAGGAGTACGTTTCAGGCAATTTAGAGTTGATTGGTAGTACTTTGTAGTGACTTTTTTTTTTGGTCCTTAACATTAATCGAGCTCTGGACTTAGTAAATTTTTTTTTCACCATTGTGTCACTACCGAAACGAAAGTTTGTCACTACCGAAACGAAAGTTAAATCCGAAAAAATCACTAAGTGTGGAGGCCAAAATCGTCCCCCAAAAAACCTGTTAGGAGTACGTTTCAGGCAATTTGTTGATTGGTAGTATTTTGTAATGACTTTTTTTTTGGTCCCTAACATTCATCGAGCTCTGGACTTGGTAAAAAAATGTTTTCACCATTGTGTCACTACCGAAACGAAAGTTTGTCACTACCGAAACGAAAGTTAAATCCGAAAAAATCATTAAGTGTGGAGGCCAAAATCGTCCCCCCAAAAACCTCTTAGGAGTACGTTTCAGGCAATTTAGAGTTGATTGGTAGTACTTTGTAGTGACTTTTTTTTTTGGTCCCTAACATTCATCGAGCTCTGGACTTAGTCCATTTTTTTTTTCACCATTGTGTCACTACCGAAACGAAAGTTTGTCACTACCGAAACGAAAGTTAAATCCGAAAAAATCACTAAGTGTGGAGGCCAAAATCGTCCCCCCAAAAACCTCTTAGGAATACGTTTCAGGCAATTTAGAGTTGATTGGTAGTACTTTGTAGTGACTTTTTTTTTTGTCCCTAAAATTCATCGAGCTCTGGACTTAGTAAAAAAAAAAATCACCATTGTGTCACTACCGAAACGAAAGTTTGTCACTACCGAAACGAAAGTTAAATCCGAAAAAATCACTAAGTGTGGAGGCCAAAATCGTCCCCCCAAAAACCTGTTAGGAGTACGTTTCAGGCAATTTAGAGTTGATTGGTAGTACTTTGTAGTGACTTTTTTTTTTGGTCCTTAACATTAATCGAGCTCTGGACTTAGTAAATTTTTTTTTCACCATTGTGTCACTACCGAAACGAAAGTTTGTCACTACCGAAACGAAAGTTAAATCCGAAAAAATCACTAAGTGTGGAGGCCAAAATCGTCCCCCAAAAAACCTGTTAGGAGTACGTTTCAGGCAATTTGTTGATTGGTAGTATTTTGTAATGACTTTTTTTTTGGTCCCTAACATTCATCGAGCTCTGGACTTGGTAAAAAAATGTTTTCACCATTGTGTCACTACCGAAACGAAAGTTTGTCACTACCGAAACGAAAGTTAAATCCGAAAAAATCACTAAGTGTGGAGGCCAAAATCGTCCCCCCAAAAACCTCTTAGGAATACGTTTCAGGCAATTTAGAGTTGATTGGTAGTACTTTGTAGTGACTTTTTTTTTTGTCCCTAAAATTCATCGAGCTCTGGACTTAGTAAAAAAAAAAATCACCATTGTGTCACTACCGAAACGAAAGTTTGTCACTACCGAAACGAAAGTTAAATCCGAAAAAATCACTAAGTGTGGAGGCCAAAATCGTCCCCCCAAAAACCTGTTAGGAGTACGTTTCAGGCAATTTAGAGTTGATTGGTAGTACTTTGTAGTGACTTTTTTTTTTGGTCCTTAACATTAATCGAGCTCTGGACTTAGTAAATTTTTTTTTCACCATTGTGTCACTACCGAAACGAAAGTTTGTCACTACCGAAACGAAAGTTAAATCCGAAAAAATCACTAAGTGTGGAGGCCAAAATCGTCCCCCAAAAAACCTGTTAGGAGTACGTTTCAGGCAATTTGTTGATTGGTAGTATTTTGTAATGACTTTTTTTTTGGTCCCTAACATTCATCGAGCTCTGGACTTGGTAAAAAAATGTTTTCACCATTGTGTCACTACCGAAACGAAAGTTTGTCACTACCGAAACGAAAGTTAAATCCGAAAAAATCACTAAGTGTGGAGGCCAAAATCGTCCCCCCAAAAACCTGTTAGGAGTACGTTTCAGGCAATTTAGAGTTGATTGGTAGTACTTTGTAGTGACTTTTTTTTTGTGGTCCCTAACATTCATCGAGCTCTGGACTTGGTAAAAAAAAATGTTCACCATTGTGTCACTACCGAAACGAAAGTTTGTCACTACCGAAACGAAAGTTTGTCACTACCGAAACGAAAGTTAAATCCGAAAAAATCACTAAGTGTGGAAGCCAAAATCGTCCCCCCAAAAACCTGTTAGGAGTACGTTTCAGGCAATTTAGAGTTGATTGATGGTACTTTGTACTGACTTTTTTTTTTGGTCCCTAACATTCATCGAGCTCTGGACTTAGTTAAAAAAAAATCACCATTTTGTCACTACCGAAACGAAGGTTTGTCACTACCGAAACGAAAGTTAAATCCGAAAAAATCACTAAGTGTGGAGGCCAAAATCGTCCCCCCAAAAACCTGTTAGGAGTACGTTTCAGGCAATTTAGAGTTGATTGGTAGTACTTTGTAGTGACTTTTTTTTTTGGTTCCTAAAATTCATCGAGCTCTGGACTTAGTACATTTTTTTTCACCATTGTGTCACTACCGAAACGAAAGTTTGTCATTACCGAAACGAAAGTTAAATCCAAATCGCTAAGTGTGGAGGCCAAAATCGTCCCCCCAAAAACCTGTTAGGAGTACGTTTCAGGCAATTTAGAGTTGATTGGTAGTACTTTGTAGTGACTTTTTTTGGTCCCTAAAATTCATCGAGCTCTGGACTTAGTACATTTTTTTTCACCATTGTGTCACTACCGAAACGAAAGTTTGTCACTACCCAAACGAAAGTTAAATCCAAATCACTAAGTGTGGAGGCCAAAATCGTCCCCCCAAAAACCTCTTAGAAGTACGTTTCAGGCAATTTAAAGTTGATTGGTAGTACTTTGTAGTGACTTTTTCTTTTTTGGTCCCTAACATTCATCGAGCTCTGGACTTAGTAAAAAAAAATATTCACCATTGTGTTACTACCGAAACGAAAGTTAAATCCGAAAAAATCATTAAGTGTGGAGGCCAAAATCGTCCCCCCAAAAACCTGTTAGGAGTACGTTTCAGGCAATTTAGAGTTGATTGGTAGTACTTTGTAGTGACTTTTTTTTTGTGGTCCCTAACATTCATCGAGCTCTGGACTTGGTAAAAAAAAATGTTCACCATTGTGTCACTACCGAAACGAAAGTTTGTCACTACCGAAACGAAAGTTTGTCACTACCGAAACGAAAGTTAAATCCGAAAAAATCACTAAGTGTGGAAGCCAAAATCGTCCCCCCAAAAACCTGTTAGGAGTACGTTTCAGGCAATTTAGAGTTGATTGATGGTACTTTGTACTGACTTTTTTTTTTGGTCCCTAACATTCATCGAGCTCTGGACTTAGTTAAAAAAAAATCACCATTTTGTCACTACCGAAACGAAGGTTTGTCACTACCGAAACGAAAGTTAAATCCGAAAAAATCACTAAGTGTGGAGGCCAAAATCGTCCCCCCAAAAACCTGTTAGGAGTACGTTTCAGGCAATTTAGAGTTGATTGGTAGTACTTTGTAGTGACTTTTTTTTTTGGTTCCTAAAATTCATCGAGCTCTGGACTTAGTACATTTTTTTTCACCATTGTGTCACTACCGAAACGAAAGTTTGTCACTACCGAAACGAAAGTTAAATCCAAATCGCTAAGTGTGGAGGCCAAAATCGTCCCCCCAAAAACCTGTTAGGAGTACGTTTCAGGCAATTTAGAGTTGATTGGTAGTACTTTGTAGTGACTTTTTTTTGGTCCCTAAAATTCATCGAGCTCTGGACTTAGTACATTTTTTTTCACCATTGTGTCACTACCGAAACGAAAGTTTGTCACTACCCAAACGAAAGTTAAATCCAAATCACTAAGTGTGGAGGCCAAAATCGTCCCCCCAAAAACCTGTTAGGAGTACGTTTCAGGCAATTTAGAGTTGATTGGTAGTACTTTGTAGTGACTTATTTTTTTAGTCCCTAAAATTCATCGAGCTCTGGACTTAGTACATTTTTTTTCACCATTGTGTCACTACCGAAACGAAAGTTTGTCACTACCGAAACGAAAGTTAGATCCGAAAAAAATCACTAAGTGTGGAGGCCAAAATCGCCCCCCCAAAAACCTGTTAGGAGTACGTTTCAGGCAATTTAGAGTTGATTGGTAGTACTTTGTAGTGACTTTTTTTTTGGTCCCTAAAATTCATCGAGCTCTGGACTTAGTACATTTTTTTTCACCATTGTGTCACTACCGAAACGAAAGTTTGTCACTACCGAAACAAAAGTTAAATCCAAATCACTAAGTGTGGAGGCCAAAATCGTCCCCCCAAAAACCTCTTAGAAGTACGTTTCAGGCAATTTAAAGTTGATTGGTAGTACTTTGTAGTGACTTTTTCTTTTTTGGTCCCTAACATTCATCGAGCTCTGGACTTAGTAAAAAAAAATATTCACCATTGTGTTACTACCGAAACGAAAGTTAAATCCGAAAAAATCATTAAGTGTGGAGGCCAAAATCGTCCCCCCAAAAACCTCTTAGGAGTACGTTTCAGGCAATTTAGAGTTGATTGGTAGTACTTTGTAGTGACTTTTTTTTTTGGTCCCTTACATTCATCGAGCTCTGGACTTAGTCCATTTTTTTTTTCACCATTGTGTCACTACCGAAACGAAAGTTTGTCACTACCGAAACGAAAGTTAAATCCGAAAAAATCACTAAGTGTGGAGGCCAAAATCGTCCCCCAAAAAACCTGTTAGGAGTACGTTTCAGGCAATTTAGAGTTGATTGGTAGTACTTTGTAGTGACTTTTTTTTTGGTCCTTAACATTAATCGAGCTCTGGACTTAGTACATTTTTTTTTTCACCATTGTGTCACTACCGAAACGAAAGTTTGTCACTACCGAAACGAAAGTTAAATCCAAAAAAATCACTAAGTGTGGAGGCCAAAATCGTCCCCCAAAAAACCTGTTAGGAGTACGTTTCAGGCAATTTGTTGATTGGTAGTATTTTGTAATGACTTTTTTTTGGTCCCTAACATTCATCGAGCTCTGGACTTGGTAAAAAAATGTTTTCACCATTGTGTCACTACCGAAACGAAAGTTTGTCACTACCGAAACGAAAGTTAAATCCGAAAAAATCACTAAGTGTGGAGGCCAAAATCGTCCCCCCAAAAACCTGTTAGGAGTACGTTTCAGGCAATTTAGAGTTGATTGGTAGTACTTTGTAGTGACTTTTTTTTTGTGGTCCCTAACATTCATCGAGTTCT
Organism: Gymnoscopelus microlampas; assembly: GCF_963454915.1. Taxonomy (NCBI): domain Eukaryota; kingdom Metazoa; phylum Chordata; class Actinopteri; order Myctophiformes; family Myctophidae; genus Gymnoscopelus; species Gymnoscopelus microlampas. The sequence goes on from NC_139939.1 coordinate 8,666,915, forward strand.
GGACTTGGTAAAAAAAAATGTTCACCATTGTGTCACTACCGAAACGAAAGTTTGTCACTACCGAAACGAAAGTTTGTCACTACCGAAACGAAAGTTAAATCCGAAAAAATCACTAAGTGTGGAAGCCAAAATCGTCCCCCCAAAAACCTGTTAGGAGTACGTTTCAGGCAATTTAGAGTTGATTGATGGTACTTTGTACTGACTTTTTTTTTTGGTCCCTAACATTCATCGAGCTCTGGACTTAGTTAAAAAAAAATCACCATTTTGTCACTACCGAAACGAAGGTTTGTCACTACCGAAACGAAAGTTAAATCCGAAAAAATCACTAAGTGTGGAGGCCAAAATCGTCCCCCCAAAAACCTGTTAGGAGTACGTTTCAGGCAATTTAGAGTTGATTGGTAGTACTTTGTAGTGACTTTTTTTTTTGGTTCCTAAAATTCATCGAGCTCTGGACTTAGTACATTTTTTTTCACCATTGTGTCACTACCGAAACGAAAGTTTGTCACTACCGAAACGAAAGTTAAATCCAAATCGCTAAGTGTGGAGGCCAAAATCGTCCCCCCAAAAACCTGTTAGGAGTACGTTTCAGGCAATTTAGAGTTGATTGGTAGTACTTTGTAGTGACTTTTTTTTGGTCCCTAAAATTCATCGAGCTCTGGACTTAGTACATTTTTTTTCACCATTGTGTCACTACCGAAACGAAAGTTTGTCACTACCCAAACGAAAGTTAAATCCAAATCACTAAGTGTGGAGGCCAAAATCGTCCCCCCAAAAACCTGTTAGGAGTACGTTTCAGGCAATTTAGAGTTGATTGGTAGTACTTTGTAGTGACTTATTTTTTTAGTCCCTAAAATTCATCGAGCTCTGGACTTAGTACATTTTTTTTTCACCATTGTGTCACTACCGAAACGAAAGTTTGTCACTACCGAAACGAAAGTTAGATCCGAAAAAAATCACTAAGTGTGGAGGCCAAAATCGCCCCCCCAAAAACCTGTTAGGAGTACGTTTCAGGCAATTTAGAGTTGATTGGTAGTACTTTGTAGTGACTTTTTTTTTGGTCCCTAAAATTCATCGAGCTCTGGACTTAGTACATTTTTTTTCACCATTGTGTCACTACCGAAACGAAAGTTTGTCACTACCGAAACAAAAGTTAAATCCAAATCACTAAGTGTGGAGGCCAAAATCGTCCCCCCAAAAACCTCTTAGGAGTACGTTTCAGGCAATTTAGAGTTGATTGGTAGTACTTTGTAGTGACTTTTTTTTTTGTTCCCTAAAATTTGGTCCCTAAAAAATAGCACAACTTTTTTTTCACCATTGTGTCACTACCGAAACGAACGTTTGTCACTACCGAAACGAAAGTTAAATCCGAAAAAATCACTAAGTGTGGAGGCCAAAATCGTCCCCCCAAAAACCTCTTAGGAGTACGTTTCAGGCAATTTAGAGTTGATTGGTAGTACTTTGTAGTGACTTTTTTTTTGTTCCCTAAAATTTGGTCCCTAAAAAATAGCACAACTTTTTTTTCACCATTGTGTCACTACCGAAACGAACGTTTGTCACTACCGAAACGAAAGTTAAATCCGAAAAAATCACTAAGTGTGGAGGCCAAAATCGTCCCCCCAAAAACCTCTTAGGAGTACGTTTCAGGCAATTTAGAGTTGATTGGTAGTACTTTGTAGTGACATTTTTGGTCACTACAAAGTGTAAGACCCATTTTTAATAATAACCATTCATTACTTAAAAGTTAATATCTCTGTATGATGGCAGGCACTGACCACACCCCCAACCGGGGGGTCTGGGGGTCCTCCCCCAGGTGAATTTTGGGAGTTTGTCAGTTTGATACCAAACCCGATGGTACTGGAGGACCATCGGTGGGACCGTGTCCCTCCCCTGTTTCCTGATAGTTAAAGGTGGGGGGGTTATGTCTGAAAGAACTCTTCCCAGCTAAAGTTTTACAGAAGGACATTTGTAGTTTTGAAGATGTCCAACTCCAAGCGCCCAATGCATTGTCGATGCGGCAATGGATATTTAAAGGGAAACGAGTACAGGCTACTAATCCTACATACTTACTGCTAGCAACCCCATTCATACTTTAAAATGTTCATCTTACTGTGGACATGTTTGCCTGAAAAGGAATCTTTGAAATGTTTAATAGTTTTAGAATTGTACTCCTTTAAAAGTTGAGAGATTTAGAATGGAGGTCGATGGACGAATTTGGGACCTCAAAAAAAACACTTTCACCTAAAAACTCCATTCATAGTTAAAAAATTCCACCTTACTGTGGACATGCATGCTTGAGATTTTTCTTTGAAATCATGTATAGTTTGGGAGATATTTAACTTTAAGCGCCCCATGCATTGTCGATGCGGCAATGGATATTTAAAGGGAAACGAGTACAGGCTACTAATCCTACATACTTACTGCTAGTAACCCCATTCATACTTTAAAATGTTCATCTTACTGTGGACATGTTTGCCTGAAAATGAATCTTTGAAATGTTTAATAGTTTTAGACCCAAAAGGGTCTTGAGTCGAACGCATTAGATCTAAGTAGACATCAAATTTCTCTTTTGGGCCTTAAGTTCTTGGGACTTAAGGCCCAAAAGAGAAATTTGATGTCTACTTGGATCTATTGCGTTCGACTCAAGACTCTTTTGGGTCTTGAGTCTTGGGACTCAAGGCCCAAAAGAGAAATTTGATGTCTCCGCGGGAGTAATTGGTTCGACTCAAGACTATTTTGGGTCTTGAGTCTTGGGACTCAAGACTCGAATCCTGGAAATCAAATCCTGGAAATGAAACTAAAATATTAGATAAAGGTGCAAGAGTCACGTAAAAGTTGGAAAAATGTGCAAGCTGGATTTTAACCAGGATCCTTCTGGTTGTAAGCCCTGTATCTTAACCACTGCACCAGAGTGATTCTTACTGACTTTGTTAACTTGTGTGTTGTTCACTGAAAGATTAGATAAAGGTGCAGGAGTCAGGTAAAAGTTCGAAAAATGTCCTTGTTGGATTTGAACCAGCAACCTTCTGGTTATAAGCCCTGTATCTCAATCACTGCACCACTGTAAATTCATCCTTATTCTGTACACTTGCATGTTCTTCATTGAAAGGTTAGATAAAGGTGAAAGAGCCACGTAAAAGTTGGAAAATATTCCTTTCCCTTTTTTAACTCAGAATCTTCTGTGTGCAAAGCCTGTATCTTATCCACTGCTCCACCAAGGTTCATACTTTCTCTGGTCTCTTGCACGCTCTTCAGTGAAAGATATACAGACCACAAGAGTCAGATAAAAGTTGGAAAAATGTCCTGGTTGCATTTGAACCGGGAACCTTCTTATTGCAAGTTCTGTTTCTAATCCACTGCACCACAGTGGTTCTTACTTACTCTGTTTACTATTGTGGTCTTCACTGAAAGATTAGATAAAGGTAAAAGCGCCAAGAAAAAGTTGGATAAACATTCTGACTGGATTGGAACTGGGAACCTTCTGGTTGCAAGCCCTTTATCTAAACCACTACACCACAGTGGTTCTTCCATAGACTGTTCACTTGTGTGTTGTTCACTGTAGGACTGGTAGCCTGCCAAAGTTTGTACTTTTCCCCCAGTTTAAATGTCCATTGCCATTGAGCATTGGGCGCTTAAAGTTGGGCGCTTAAAGTTAAATATTTCAAAAACTACAAATCATTTCAAAGTAAAACATCTCAAGGATACATGTCCACAGGAACATGACAACTTACCTGAATGTTGATGCATGGACAAACCCGCCCCCCCCTTACAGTCCAATGTTCCCCAGCTTGAGATCGGGTAGTGGTCTAAAGGTCGGACTCTCAGCACAGAAGTTCCATGTTCAAAACCCAGTTGTCCCATACTTCAAAGTTGTAGTACTTTGAAATTTTCAAGGCCAAAATATAAAAAAGGAAGTCAAAACCACAAAGAGACTTGTGAAGGGAGTGGCTGAGAGATGGGGTAGTGGTCTAAAGGTCGGACTCTAAGCACAGAGGTTCCATGTTCAAATCGCAGTCGTCCCATACGTCAAAGTTGTAGTCCTTTGAAATTTTCAAGGCCAAAATACAAAAAAGAAAGTCAAAACTACGAAGAGACACCTGCTGAGGGCCCAAAGGTGCAGTGGTGTGGTGTGCTTGATCGGTTGCCTCTGCTACAGACAGTTCGCAGGTTCAAGTCCCATGCCATCAATATACTGGAGGACCATCGGTGGGACTGTGTCCTTCCCCTGTTTCCTGATAGTTAAAGGTGGGGGGGTTATGTCTGAAAGAACTTTACCCAGCTAAAGTTTTACAGAAGGACATTTGTAGTTTTGGAGATGTCCAACTCCAAGCGCCCAATGCATTGTCGATGCGGCAATGGATATTTAAAGGGAAACGAGTACAGGCTACTAATCCTACATACTTACTGCTAGTAACCCCATTCATACTTTAAAATGTTCATCTTACTGTGGACATGTTTGCCTGAAAAGGGATCTTTGAAATGTTTAATAGTTTTAGAATTGTACTCCTTTAAAAGTTCAGAAATTTAGAATGGAGGTTGATGGACGAATTTGGGACCTCAAAAAAACACTTTCACCTAGGAACTCCATTCATAGTTAAAAAAATCCACCTTACTGTGGACATGCATGCTTGAGATTTTTTCTTTGAAATCATTTGTAGTTTGGGAGATATTTAACTTTAAGCGCCCGATGTATTGTCGATGCGGCAATGGACATTTAAAGGGAAACGAGTACAGGCTACTAATCCAACATACTTACTGCTAGTAATCCCATTCATACTTTAAAATGTTCATCTTACTATGGACATGTTTGCCTGAAAATGAATCTTTGAAATGTTTAATAGTTTTAGACCCAAAAGGGTCTTGAGTCGAACGCATTAGATGTAAGTAGACATCAAATGTATCTTTTGGGCCTTAAGTTCTTGGGACTTAAGGCCCAAAAGAGAAATTTGATGTCTACTTGGATCTAATGCGTTCGACTCAAGACTCTTTTGGGTCTTGAGTCTTGGGACTCAAGGCCCAAAAGAGAAATTTGATGTCTCCGTGGGAGTAATTGGTTCGACTCAAGACTATTTTGGGTCTTGAGTCTTGGGACTCAAGACTCGAATCCTGGAAATCAAATCCTGGAAATGGCACTAAAATATTAGATAAAGGTGCAAGAGTCAGGTAAAAGTTGGAAAAATGTGCAAGCTGGATTTGAACCAGGATCCTTCTGGTTGTAAGCCCTGTATCTTAACCACTGCACCAGAGTGATTCTTACTGACTTTGTTAACTTGTGTGTTCTTCACTGAAAGATTAGATAAAGGTGCAGGAGTCAGGTAAAAGTTCGAAAAATGACCTTGTTGGATTTGAACCAGCAACCTTCTGGTTATAAGCCCTGTATCTCAATCACTGCACCACTGTAATTCATCCTAATTCTGTACACTTGCATGTTCTTCATTGAAAGGTTACATAAAGGTGAAAGAGCCACGTAAAGGTTGGAAAATATTCCTTTACTGTTTTGAACTCAGAACCTTCTGTGTGCAAAGCCTGTATCTTATCCACTGCTCCACCAAGGTTCATAATTTCTCTGGTCTCTTGCACGCTCTTCAGTGAAAGATATACAGACCACAAGATCTGATAAAAGTTGGAAAAATGTCCTGATTGCATTTGAACCGGGAACCTCCTTGTTGCAAGTCCTGTATCTAATCCACTGCACCACAGTGGTTCTTACCTGCTCTGTTTACTATTGTGGTCTTCGCAGAAAGATTAGATAAAGGTAAAAGCGCCAAGAAAAAGTTGGATAAACATTCTGACTGGATTGGAACTGGGAACCTTCTGGTTGCAAGGCCTTTATCCAAACCACTACACCACAGTGGTTCTTCCATAGACTGTTCACTTGTGTGTTGTTCACTGTAGGACTGGTAGCCTGCCAAAGTTTGTACTTTTTCCCCAGTTTAAATGTCCATTGCCATTGACAATGCATTGGGCGCTTAAAGTTAAATATTTTAAAAGAAACTACATATCATTTCAAAGTAAAACATCTCAAGGATGCATGTCCACAGTAAGGTGGAAGTTTTGAACTGTGAATGGAGTTTCTAGGTGAAAGTGTTTTTTTGAGGTCCCAAAACCTTCCATCTGCCTCCATTATAAATCTTTGAACTTTTAAAGGAGTACAATTCTAAAACTATGAAGCATTTCAAAGATTTCTTTTCAGGCAAACATGTCCACAGTAAGATGAACATTTTAAAGTTTGAATGGGGGTTATAGGTGTACGTAAAATACAAAAAAGCAAGTCAAAAGCACAAAGAGACATGATGTGAGCAGCTGAGAGATGGTGTAGGGGTCTAAAGATCAGACTCTGAAAATGGAGATGAGATCTTCAAATCCGAGTCATTCTATGTTTCATTGCTTTTCAACTTTACTAACTGAAGGCTGACATATAAACACTTCAAGACTACAAATCCGAAAAAATCACTAAGTGTGGAGGGCAAAATCGTCCCCCCAAAAACCTGTTAGGAGTACGTTTCAGGCAATTTAGAGTTGATTGGTAGTACTTTGTAGTGACTTTTTTTTTGTGGTCCATAACATTCATCGAGCTCTGGACTTGGTAAAAAAAAATGTTCACCATTGTGTCACTACCGAAACGAAAGTTTGTCACTACCGAAACGAAAGTTTGTCACTACCGAAACGAAAGTTAAATCCGAAAAAATCACTAAGTGTGGAAGCCAAAATCGTCCCCCCAAAAACCTGTTAGGAGTACGTTTCAGGCAATTTAGAGTTGATTGATGGTACTTTGTACTGACTTTTTTTTTTGGTCCCTAACATTCATCGAGCTCTGGACTTAGTTAAAAAAAAATCACCATTTTGTCACTACCGAAACGAAGGTTTGTCACTACCGAAACGAAAGTTAAATCCGAAAAAATCATTAAGTGTGGAGGCCAAAATCGTCCCCCCAAAAACCTGTTAGGAGTACGTTTCAGGCAATTTAGAGTTGATTGGTAGTACTTTGTAGTGACTTTTTTTTTTGGTTCCTAAAATTCATCGAGCTCTGGACTTAGTACATTTTTTTTCACCATTGTGTCACTACCGAAACGAAAGTTTGTCATTACCGAAACGAAAGTTAAATCCAAATCGCTAAGTGTGGAGGCCAAAATCGTCCCCCCAAAAACCTGTTAGGAGTACGTTTCAGGCAATTTAGAGTTGATTGGTAGTACTTTGTAGTGACTTTTTTTGGTCCCTAAAATTCATCGAGCTCTGGACTTAGTACATTTTTTTTCACCATTGTGTCACTACCGAAACGAAAGTTTGTCACTACCCAAACGAAAGTTAAATCCAAATCACTAAGTGTGGAGGCCAAAATCGTCCCCCCAAAAACCTGTTAGGAGTACGTTTCAGGCAATTTAGAGTTGATTGGTAGTACTTTGTAGTGACTTATTTTTTTAGTCCCTAAAATTCATCGAGCTCTGGACTTAGTACATTTTTTTTTCACCATTGTGTCACTACCGAAACGAAAGTTTGTCACTACCGAAACGAAAGTTAGATCCGAAAAAAATCACTAAGTGTGGAGGCCAAAATCGCCCCCCCAAAAACCTGTTAGGAGTACGTTTCAGGCAATTTAGAGTTGATTGGTAGTACTTTGTAGTGACTTTTTTTTTGGTCCCTAAAATTCATCGAGCTCTGGACTTAGTACATTTTTTTTCACCATTGTGTCACTACCGAAACGAAAGTTTGTCACTACCGAAACAAAAGTTAAATCCAAATCACTAAGTGTGGAGGCCAAAATCGTCCCCCCAAAAACCTCTTAGAAGTACGTTTCAGGCAATTTAAAGTTGATTGGTAGTACTTTGTAGTGACTTTTTCTTTTTTGGTCCCTAACATTCATCGAGCTCTGGACTTAGTAAAAAAAAATATTCACCATTGTGTTACTACCGAAACGAAAGTTAAATCCGAAAAAATCATTAAGTGTGGAGGCCAAAATCGTCCCCCCAAAAACCTCTTAGGAGTACGTTTCAGGCAATTTAGAGTTGATTGGTAGTACTTTGTAGTGACTTTTTTTTTTGGTCCCTAACATTCATCGAGCTCTGGACTTAGTCCATTTTTTTTTTCACCATTGTGTCACTACCGAAACGAAAGTTTGTCACTACCGAAACGAAAGTTAAATCCGAAAAAATCACTAAGTGTGGAGGCCAAAATCGTCCCCCCAAAAACCTCTTAGGAATACGTTTCAGGCAATTTAGAGTTGATTGGTAGTACTTTGTAGTGACTTTTTTTTTGTCCCTAAAATTCATCGAGCTCTGGACTTAGTAAAAAAAAAAATCACCATTGTGTCACTACCGAAACGAAAGTTTGTCACTACCGAAACGAAAGTTAAATCCGAAAAAATCACTAAGTGTGGAGGCCAAAATCGTCCCCCCAAAAACCTGTTAGGAGTACGTTTCAGTCAATTTAGAGTTGATTGGTAGTACTTTGTAGTGACTTTTTTTTTTGGTCCTTAACATTAATCGAGCTCTGGACTTAGTACATTTTTTTTTTCACCATTGTGTCACTACCGAAACGAAAGTTTGTCACTACCGAAACGAAAGTTAAATCCGAAAAAATCACTAAGTGTGGAGGCCAAAATCGTCCCCCAAAAAACCTGTTAGGAGTACGTTTCAGGCAATTTGTTGATTGGTAGTATTTTGTAATGACTTTTTTTTTGGTCCCTAACATTCATCGAGCTCTGGACTTGGTAAAAAAATGTTTTCACCATTGTGTCACTACCGAAACGAAAGTTTGTCACTACCGAAACGAAAGTTAAATCCGAAAAAATCACTAAGTGTGGAGGCCAAAATCGTCCCCCCAAAAACCTGTTAGGAGTACGTTTCAGGCAATTTAGAGTTGATTGGTAGTACTTTGTAGTGACTTTTTTTTTGTGGTCCCTAACATTCATCGAGTTCTGGACTTGGTAAAAAAAAATGTTCACCATTGTGTCACTACCGAAACGAAAGTTTGTCACTACCGAAACAAAAGTTTGTCACTACCGAAACGAAAGTTAAATCCGAAAAAATCACTAAGTGTGGAAGCCAAAATCGTCCCCCCAAAAACCTGTTAGGAGTACGTTTCAGGCAATTTAGAGTTGATTGATGGTACTTTGTACTGACTTTTTTTTTTGGTCCCTAACATTCATCGAGCTCTGGACTTAGTTAAAAAAAAATCACCATTTTGTCACTACCGAAACGAAGGTTTGTCACTACCGAAACGAAAGTTAAATCCGAAAAAATCACTAAGTGTGGAGGCCAAAATCGTCCCCCCAAAAACCTGTTAGGAGTACGTTTCAGGCAATTTAGAGTTGATTGGTAGTACTTTGTAGTGACTTTTTTTTTTGGTTCCTAAAATTCATCGAGCTCTGGACTTAGTACATTTTTTTTCACCATTGTGTCACTACCGAAACGAAAGTTTGTCACTACCGAAACGAAAGTTAAATCCAAATCGCTAAGTGTGGAGGCCAAAATCGTCCCCCCAAAAACCTGTTAGGAGTACGTTTCAGGCAATTTAGAGTTGATTGGTAGTACTTTGTAGTGACTTTTTTTTGGTCCCTAAAATTCATCGAGCTCTGGACTTAGTACATTTTTTTTCACCATTGTGTCACTACCGAAACGAAAGTTTGTCACTACCCAAACGAAAGTTAAATCCAAATCACTAAGTGTGGAGGCCAAAATCGTCCCCCCAAAAACCTGTTAGGAGTACGTTTCAGGCAATTTAGAGTTGATTGGTAGTACTTTGTAGTGACTTATTTTTTTAGTCCCTAAAATTCATCGAGCTCTGGACTTAGTACATTTTTTTTTCACCATTGTGTCACTACCGAAACGAAAGTTTGTCACTACCGAAACGAAAGTTAGATCCGAAAAAAATCACTAAGTGTGGAGGCCAAAATCGCCCCCCCAAAAACCTGTTAGGAGTACGTTTCAGGCAATTTAGAGTTGATTGGTAGTACTTTGTAGTGACTTTTTTTTTGGTCCCTAAAATTCATCGAGCTCTGGACTTAGTACATTTTTTTTCACCATTGTGTCACTACCGAAACGAAAGTTTGTCACTACCGAAACAAAAGTTAAATCCAAATCACTAAGTGTGGAGGCCAAAATCGTCCCCCCAAAAACCTCTTAGGAGTACGTTTCAGGCAATTTAGAGTTGATTGGTAGTACTTTGTAGTGACTTTTTTTTTTGTTCCCTAAAATTTGGTCCCTAAAAAATAGCACAACTTTTTTTTCACCATTGTGTCACTACCGAAACGAACGTTTGTCACTACCGAAACGAAAGTTAAATCCGAAAAAATCACCAAGTGTGGAGGCCAAAATCGTCCCCCCAAAAACCTCTTAGGAGTACGTTTCAGGCAATTTAGAGTTGATTGGTAGTACTTTGTAGTGACATTTTTGGTCACTACAAAGTGTAAGACCCATTTTTAATAATAACCATTCATTACTTAAAAGTTAATATCTCTGTATGATGGCAGGCACTGACCACACCCCCAACCGGGGGGTCTGGGGGTCCTCCCCCAGGTGAATTTTGGGAGTTTGTCAGTTTGATACCAAACCCGATGTTACTGGAGGACCATCGGTGGGACCGTGTCCCTCCCCTGTTTCCTGATAGTTAAAGGTGGGGGGGTTATGTCTGAAAGAACTCTTCCCAGCTAAAGTTTTACAGAAGGACATTTGTAGTTTGAAGATGTCCAACTCCAAGCGCCCAATGCATTGTCGATGCGGCAATGGATATTTAAAGGGAAACGAGTACAGGCTACTAATCCTACATACTTACTGCTAGCAA